>NC_051240.1:1095000-1380000 GCF_015220715.1 Pygocentrus nattereri
GAGGACCCAAATGTGGGATTGTTGAGTAATTTGGGGTAATTTTGCAGGAGGAACAGTCAGAATAATTTGAGAGTAAAACATTCAGGTTCAAATAAACAGGAACCTAGAGGGCAGACACACAGTCCAGCAACATAAAACCACAACCCAAACAGAGCAACTTGAACTCTGCGAATAAGGTGAATTCCGTCAAAACAAGACCATGCTGTAGTGGTTCTCACGATCTTTCCACAGCAACAAAAAGCAGAAGAACTCATCATCTCTTACAACTAAGCTGAACAACTTAATAAAAACAAGTCAACTAATTTAATCATCCTCTCACTCCTCTAAACGACATTAGTTTGACTGCGTGTCCATTTCCTTTGTGCATTTTCTACGATAGTTTGCAAGGAATAGATTGTGGGTAAGTACTAGTTTAGGATGGGTGTTTATTTGACAAGAACATCATAACTGAACCAGGGCAGCCTGGTTTGTCAGATCAGAACAGAACACACCTGAGGCACATTTTCCTCTGATAGAAAACAACCCTGCTCTGAGAACATGCTAATGAGAGGCCACATGAACAGGCAAATACAAAAGAGACGGCAGATACCGTCACACCCTCATTAACGTTCAATGAGACTGCCAGACCAGATACTGTCAGCTCATCTGATGAATGAACACAGCACTTCACTGGCATGTTCCTACTGTACCCAGATTTCTGAAACGCTACAGATGACACTGCTCAAACACTAGGCATCAGCACCAGGCTGACATCAGCAGAAAATCCAATAGGACATCAGAGGGGAAAAACAAATGAAACTGATCCAATCCTGTAACAAATCTAGCCTGAAATAACACATTGTGTAATGTCAAGCTTTATAGATATTCCTCCCTGTAAAATAACTGACCCTGAGGAGTTTCAGCATGATACTCAGAACTGTGTAAACACAGTGATATATATGCTCTCTTATTCTTCATGACACACCCTACAGGGCAAAAATATCGTTTTTTTTTGGTGTTGTTGTTGTTTTTTTTTTTAAGAAATGTTTTACAAACCAACAGCACAACTCTGCATGCTTATCTAGTCCAACCAAATCATATTATTTCAAAATATTTGAACAGTTCACAGGTACATACTCTTACTCTAATGTATACCATGAGGTGGCAAATTTCACGAAAAAAAAAAAATTGAGATATTTTCACGATACACAACACATATCACAATGTTACAATTATCTGAGGTTCGATAAGCTGGAATAAACAAAAAAAATACCAGCAGAGCCACAATTACAAAATTCTGCCAATGACAAAGACACTGCACTAAATGCAATTAATTATCTACTGCAATGCACCAAATCCAATAATTAGGCTGTTTTTGAAACATGCAGCTGGTCAATGGTGTTTTAGCGACAGTATCTGCAGTATATCATAATTCTAAAATATAGTCACAGTGCCCACCTCCAGGTAAAAAAGACAGAGTCTTTGTTGACAGCATGCTCTTAATTTGACCAGTTGTTAATTATTTACTCTTTTACTGAACACACCCGATTCAGAACATCAAGCCTTCAGAAGCATCAGAATGGGAGAATTTGGTGGACAAGAGTAAATATGTGACTAGAGCAGCCTGCAACGTAATAACCAGGAGCCAAACAAACAAACAAACAAAGAGAGATTTGGTCGGACCACTCTGTTATTTTTTAACAAACGCTTTACTGTACACAATCTCAATGATATTTAGAAGGTTTATGTGGTGCTTATAACTCTTGGCCTGTAATGTATACAGAAATGACACGGAGTCTTCTGAGCCATCTGAGAAAATAGCATGTAAAGCTAGTTATCTGGGCAGTAGGTTATTTTTAGAAATGAAAGGATTTTTTTTCTACTGTGTTTATTTGTATTTATACTAATGTTAAATAATTTACTGGCCAAAATCCACATGGTCAAGATAAATAGTTTTGAAGACTTTCGCATGGCACTGTATATCAAGTCAATATTTCTTTATTAGTAAGAAAAAAAACATGATTCCCAAACAGATAATTCTCACTGAAAGATAAAACTTTTGTTTCGAGTCTGACATTGTACAGCAACTCAACAGAAGCAACGTAAGATATGAAATGCATATGAAACATATATAAACACTTGACAGACCTAAAAGTGTTGCTTATACTAATACCAAAAAGAAAGGAAGGCTCAGAATTAGTTTAACCTTGTTGAAAATGATTGTGTTTAATTAATGAGGCACTTACTTGTCTTTAAATCTTTATATTTCAATGGCAATGAACACAGTGACCAGCAAGCTTTGCTGAACCTATCCCTGAACATCTGGTTGAAAGTGCTGCCCTCAACTGTTCAGATCATGAATGGTGCGGCACGAAGGTATTATTCACAAATTCACATCAAACAAAATAACTAAATGTTCTAGCTAAAACATTCATACAACTAATATGTGCCAAAGAACTCAAGAACATTAGTGAGCAAAGTGTTACATCACCTCAAACGCTACCACATTCATATACGGCCATCCCTGGTTTGGTTCTACATGGGACGAGATACCTGTAACTGGTTCCTAAGATGTTTCACCTCTATCTCCATTTGTGAGATGTCACTGCTTAGCTGTCGGTGGCTGGACTGAGCTTTGTTCAGCTGGCAGCAGAGTCTCTTGACAATGGCCTCACATCTTCTGTTGTGAATCTGAGTAGAAAGAATCATAACTGTAAAGTAAATCAACTGCATGTGAAAACAAAAAAACACATCCTTTCTGAATGTGAAGAAAAAAGATATGTCTCCAATTATCTTTGAAAATATTCCTATTCTATTTCGTTGATGTGCTCTTTTAGTACCAACAAATGTTGTTCACTTTCTTGAGAAAAAGAAAATGTTTGAAATTTACCAATTTTTTCTCTTTATCAAAGTAATGTTATAGACGGCACTCTACTGCTCTCAGCTTACCTCTATATCCTTTCTCAGTTGTGAATGAGTCTCTTTCTCCTTCTCCAAAAGTACAATTTTTTCCCTCACCATCTCTTTTGAGCAATGTATCTTGGCCTTAATATGATCAATTTCTTTCTGAAAACAGCATAAAACAACACATTATTGTTATGCTTAGCATAGCAGTTACATAAATTTACCCTTAAAAAGTGAATTTCTACAGGGTGTGTATAAAACAATAGCAGCACTACATGAAATACTCATACTAACGGACCCTTCTATCACATACACCCACCCATATAGGTCCACCTTGGAGGCTTAAAATTATTGTTAAAACATTTAGTCCATCTGTTGCTGCACACTGTATCAGCCACCCTCTACTCCATCCATCCGTGGAAAAACACCACCATAGGAAAACCACTGACCAAACGTTATTTGGGTGGTAGACCATTCTCAGCATCACACTTACCTTGGAGCTATGTCTTGCAGGTGTACAGTCAGAGTCTGTAGCTCATTATGTTCCATGCACAATTTAAATTTTTGTTAGACTGTTCTCAATCTAGCAGTGACAATGAGGTGCTTAAAAAAAAACAGAAACACTGCTGTGCCTGATACCAGAGCACCACACACTACCAAGTCACTACTGTGCTGAGAATGGTCAAAACCAAAGCTAATTTCTTCTCAGAGGTGGTCCTGTGGTGCTCCCGTTCCTCTGATAGATGGAACAGAGCACAGCTACTAAAATACTGCAACAGATGGGCTACAGTCAGTAACTGTACACCTACAAAGTTTACCTATATTGTTGTTGTACCAGATAAAATTGCTAACAAGTGAGAGTATTTCATGCAGTGCTATGCCCATATTTTGATGCATCATGTCTGAAAAGTCCTGTACAGCACCTGAGCCTGCTGAACAGCATTGCCCTCTGGATTCTGTAAATCAATCCTCAGCCCCTCCTTGCAATCCTTAAGTCTCTTCACCTCTTCCATCTTCTCCACCAGCTCCTTACGAACAGGTACCTGGCTCTCCATCTCGGCAACAGACATTTTGTAAGTCTCCATTTTATTGCGGCATGTGTTGTATCTAGCTAGCAAGAAGTGGGAGTTCTCCAGCTGTTCTTCAGTGCTATGTTTGAGTCTCATGTTTTCCATTAAGATGGCTTTTAACTGTGCTTCTTGTGTCTCGTTATGGCTATGAATCTGCTCAGTCTCACAGGTGATGCCAGTGATTTGTCGCTCCTTCAGTTTTATGTCCTTGGCCACAGCCTCGTAGCTCTTTACAACCTCTGATAAAGTGGCCTGTAGCATTATGAAAAAGTGGCTAAGATAAGTGGCAAAGTAAGACATGGCCACCAAATCTCATCCTGTGCAATATCTGATAATTAGCACTGCAATATATGAATGTACAATATATGAAGACTCTATTTTGAATACACTCCTTGACATGACATTTTCACTGAACAAAATGTCGAGTAAATTATAATTTTACTCTGATGCAGAGAAAACTGCACTGCTGTTTACCTGTACTGCATTGAGAGCATGGCGTTTTTCCTCTAGCTCAACAGCTTGGGACTCCCCCTGCTGGGAAACCGCCTGAAGTGCAGTACTCAGAGAGAATTCCTGCTCACCACCACTGCAGAGAACACATTACAATGTGTGTGGCAGAGCGAACAGAACAAATGTAAGAGAGGACTGAGGTTATTGGAAAATAACTCTGTTTTCTATAACTATGCCATATGGGCCAATCACAAACAAAGCTTTCAAAATGACCACTGTTAAAAATCTTAAAAAGGATATGACGTGCATTTTTTTAATGCATATATCTATGTGCATTTTATATATCTTAGATATAGTTAGTGTTCAACCGAAGTGGTAAATTGAACCATCATAAATGTTTTTTTTTTTTTTGGTGAAAGGGCTACTGACCCTGGCCATGCACCATAAAGCATGTCAAACTAAAAGTCCTTTGTTTCTGGTTGAGCCACCTGACATTTGAAGAACTCGAGGACAAAGGTTTTCAGTGATTTGAGTGGTTAAAAAATGGTCTTATTTGGCAACGTTTTATATATATACGTTTTATTTATATATATACCTAAAATAATGCCAAACAATTTCATATAATTACCTTTTTAAACAGTTAATTTAATCAACGTGTATGATATCGAAATGTACACATGCTAGGCTAACATTATTTCTGTTTTTTTGTTTACGGTAGACGCTTAACGTCATTTGCTAAAAAAAAATAAACAAGCACTGCCTGTCAGAAACGCAACTAAGGGACCCAGATGTAAGAAACTGTGTATAGAAGTACGCTTTGGGAACGGTCGCGCAAACTGAACTTCTCAGAACCGGGAAAGCCTTAAAGCTTTTAACGTTACCTCGACATTTCTGCTCCGTCGCTGGACGAAGGTTAGCTGTTAGCTGTTAGCTGGGAGTGGGAGAAGGGGCCGCGGCAGGACGGCTATAGAGGGGCGTGTTACTGCGGGCCGCTCCGACCGACCTCCCTCCCTCCGAAGCTCCAGGGACTCAATTCCAGATGGGTGGGGTTTCTGCAGCGCTCCAGTGGTGCCAGAAACTGGGAAATAACCGTTTCTCCTCCTGTAAATGTCGATGCGACAGCGAGAGGCTTCTCGAGAAAGCCGCATTTACCAGTAGCTAGTTTACGAGATGTGACGTATAAGGTCAACCTTTCACCTTTTACACGAGTGAAAAACGCTGGACCTGAAGTGGATGAGAAGAACATAAATAACGCTTTTTAGACCCGTGTCAGATTTCTGTGTAACACGGGTAATAAAAGGCCGGATTGTGTTCTCCGCCATGCTGTTTCAGTGCGGTGGTCGTGTTTACTAACGTTGGTTAATCGGCCCCCCGATGAGCCGCGGGTCCAGCCCTGATGGCGATTTGTGTTCGACTTGTTTATCTAACCGCTGATTGCTTATCAGACATCGAAACACTGGTCCATAGTTCGGCTCTGTTGAACTCGGCTCAGAAACGGGGGAAATGTGGCGTAACGGTCATCGCGCGTTCATAGTGTCTGATTATTGTACTTCTGACAGATTATCAAACCTCAGAAAATGTAAAATCATGAAATGTATAGTGATGCTATATTTATTTCATATTGCCCAGCCCTAAATCCAGCCATGGCAGTTTCTTGGCAGAGACGACCAGATTTTGATTTAAAGCAGGTACAATCGTGAAAAAACTGGGACGTCCTATTAAACAGTTCTTTATTGGGAGAGATATGTCATATCAGTCTTTGATCTTTCAAACAATCTATAGATAAAGGTGATGTGTTTACATTACTTTTGCAAAAACGATGAAACTTTGACTATAATTTATTTAACAGTATAACCTCAGTTTTTGCTTTGAGTAGCATCATCTTTACAGCCGTCTCTTTGTGTGTTGTTTTTCTGTGTCGTGTTGTTTGCAGCGCAGAGACGCCAGGCAGGGTGGGCAATGGCCCACCTAATGAGGGCTGAAATCTCTGTGCCACCTTGATGAAATCCACATTGCATCCAGAAATGCAAATGTGCAGAAAAGCCATTTTTAACAAGCTTTGGATTAGGCACTTCAGAATATCAAAAGCAACCCCTGAAAAGCTATGTGCCACGATCGGACCGTCTGTTGGGCTGATCAGTCCCCACTTAGGTCTTGATACATCATTGTGTATTTGAAAAGCCCTTTTCCATCACTCTTTTTCCACATTGAGGTGTTCTTGAGCAAGACACCTAACCCCCAACTGCTCCCTGGACACTGCGGATTGGGCTGCCCACCACTCCAGGCAAGTGTGCTCGCTGCCCCCTAGTGTGTGTGTATTCACTAGTGTGTATGTGGTGTTTAACTTCACAGATGGGTTAAATGCGGAGGTGGAATTTCCCCGTTTGTGGGATTTAAAAAGTATCACTTAACTTTTTGAGTTCCGGCCTTTTTTCATTCAGGCTTCGTCTTTTGCACATTTTCAAAATTCGCAAAAAACTGGTGGAAAACCTGCTACATTTTACTCGAGTGTCCTCGAGTGTACACAAGAAAGTATTCATAGTGGATTCTATGAAGGAGCAAAGCAGCCCCAAAGCATGACCACCTCCATGCTGAACAATGAGGTTCTTGTGCTCAAATGCTGTTTGGTTTGCGCCAAACATGTCTTCTGTTACTGTACCCAAATAATTCAACTTTGGATTCATGTGTCCAAATCACATTGATCCAGACATCATGGTCTTTGTCTGCGCGTTTTCTAGCGTTGTTCTTACCCCGATTTTTTTTTTCCAGTAGTGTTTTTCTCCTTGCACACCTCTCATCAGAATCGAGCTTTTGCAGTCTCTTTCTGATGGTACAATGTACTTTGACATCAACTGCGGCTAGAGCTACCTGTTGGTCCCGTGATGACATTTTAGAATTTTTGGTGACTTCTTTACACATCTTGTGGACTGCTCTTGGGCTGAGCTTGCTAGGATGGCCTGATGTGGCTATGCTGACAGTTGTTTTAAATGTGCTCCACTTGTGAATTGTTTTCCAGGCAGTGGAATGGCTGGTTTCTAGTTGTATTGAGATCTTTTTAAATCCCTTCACAGACTCATATGCATCTACACAACCTTCTTTCTGAAGGCCTCAGAGAGCTCTTTGCGTCTCCTCATGGTGGTACTACTCACTTCAACAGTCAAGAGCAAACCAAAGAACAGATCTGAAGTTTAAACGACAGCCTCCTCCAAAATTCTCTCTTACAATGTTTTAATCATTTGCACCTGATGTGGCTCACCTGATTTCTATTTTTTGGCATTTTAAGTAATAATAAATGTAGGGGTGTTAAAAAAGACAGGTTTTCATGGGGTGTTATACTTTTATCACATATCTATAGGCTATTTGTTAGCAATGTTCTGTGTCTTTGGAAGAAGCACAGCCCTGCAACATCACAGACCATATCTCACTTAGGTTAGATTTTTTTGGAAAGGCCATGAGCCATTTCTGGTGTTTGTTTCCAAAAAGCCCAATTTTAGAGCAAACCACATAATCTGGTTCCAATTACAGGTGCTTACATTTGTTGTTTGATGACAGCAGTGACACAATAGTCTGTTGGCACAGAGGTGGCATCTAGCGGTTGTCCAACTGTGGAGAAAGTTCAGCCTCTCAAACCACTCACTGTGCTGTGGGAGGCAAAATTACACATGCAACCCTCTCTAGGCATCATTTGTAAATATACTGCTGTGTTTCTTTTGCAAGCTGTTAAATGTTCTCCTAATCTTAATCATTTCAGCCCCTATATGAACTCCTATATGAAATGAAACCCCCTATATGAAATCTTATTTTTTGGTCCTGCCTTAAACTCAAGTTTACAAACAATTTTCAAGTCTATTTCTCGTTTCTCCATGTTGAACAGAATTGCTAGTCTTTTTAATCAGATGGAGCTGCCGGGTAGAAGGAGAAGAGGTAGACCTCAGAGAAGGTTTATGGATGTAGTGAAGGTGGACACGGAGATGGTTGGTGTGAAAGTAGAAGAGGCAAGATAGGAAGAGGAGAAAGTAGATGGGGCAAGATGGAGGCAGATGGTCCGCTCTGGCGACCCCTAAAGGGAGCAGCCGAAAGAAGAAGAAGAAGAAGAGTTCTGATAGTTTTCTAACATAGGTTTATCTAACTGATCATTTCCTTTGTTTAATCTCCGTGGTAAACTTGTATTATTTAGATTGTAATTTCACTCTCTAGTGTCATCCAGAGTATTAGTTCATATTTGTGACAAGAAACAGTCCCTGAAGACGTAAAGGATATGCTTAAAAAGATCAAATGTGATTGACAATATGTCAGTTGCATTATGTTCATTATAGGAGTGCCAGTATATGCGATGAATGTTTTTTGTAAGGACCTTTATCTTTTGATCATTTTAACTTACTGAAATTTGAATTATGTCATATTTGTTTATGCAGACAACAAAAAATTAACATTTACAGCATCCTTACCTACCTTTCTGCTTTATGGTCTGCACAAATTAATCTTTTCGATACCTCCAGATGTTCCATCTCAGGAAATTCATTATAGATACCAAAGATTCAGCAAAATAGGCTCATCATTGTGGGAAATACTGGAAGGAACATGGATTATATTTTTGACACTTACTTGCTCTCTCTACTTTCCATGTGCCCCTCAGTTTTGTGGTTTCTATAGCATACGTAGCATATGTAAAGCATGCGTTTCTTTTTCCTTCTTTTTTTTCTTCCCCATCAAAATGGGACACTCAAATAAAAAAGAACATTATTAATAGGCTGCTAGCACTGCTCTGTAGGCGACCCTGCCAGTTTTGCAGAGGAGTGGTAAAGTTCAGCAACCTTACTGCTGGTCTTTAGTTAACTTTAAGGCATCATATGCTTTCAAAATGCATGAGTATGCAAAATTGAGGTCTATGGGCTAAGTGCTAGGGGCAAGGGGTGCAATGGGATTGCACTTTCACTTATTAAGTTCAATTCCTTGGCATGGAGTTATTAGGATAGTCCATTGTAGATGCCTTACATTTAACTTACATTCAATCAAATACACTATATTACCAAAAGTATTCGCTCATCTGCCTTCACACACTTATGAACTTGAGTGACATCCCATTCTTAATCCATAGGGTTTAATATGATGTCCACCCAGCCGTTGCAGCTATAACAGCTTCAATTCTTCTGGGAAGGCTTTCCACAAGGGTTAGGAGAAGCGGATTTGTGAGGTCAGACATTGATGAGAAGGCCTGGCTTTCAGTCTCTGCTCTAATTCATCCCAAAGGTGTTCTGTCGAGTTGAGGTCAGGACTCTGTGCAGGCCAGTCAAGTTCTTCCACACCAAACTGGCTCATCCGTGTCTTTCTGGACCTTGATTTGTGCACTGGTGCGCAATCATGTTGGAACAGGAAGGGGCCGTCCCCAAACTGTTCCCACAAAGTTGGGAGCATGAACTTGTCCAAAATCTCTTGGTGCTGAAGCTTTAAGAGTTCCTTTCACTGGAACTAAGGGGCCGAGCCCAACCCCTGAAAAACACCCCCACACCATGATCCCACCTCCACCAAACTTTACACTTGGCACAACGCAATCAAACGTACTGTTCTCCTGGCAACCGCGAAACCCAGACTCGTCCATTGGATTGCCAGACAGAGAAGCATGAATCATCGCTCCAGTCTCCACTGCTCTACAGTTCAGTGGTGGTGCTCTACACCACTACATTCGACACTTTGCATTGCGCTTGGTGATGTAAGGCTTGGATACCCATTCCATGAAGCTCTCTACGCTGCTCTTGAGCTGAACTGAAGGCCACATGAAATTTGGAGGTCTGTAGTGATTGACTCTGCAGAAAGTCGGTGACCTCTGCGCACTATGCCCCTCAGCATCCGCTGACCGCTCTGTCATTTTACGTGGCCGACCACTTCGTGGCTGAGTTGCTGTCGTTCCCAATCGCTTCCGCTTTGTTATAATCCCACTGACAGTTGACTGTGGAATATTTTGTAGTGAGGAAATTTCACGACTAGACTTGTTGCACAGGTGGCATCCGATCACACAGGAATTCACTTCAATTAACTTCATATTAACTTCAGTTAACGCACAGGAATTCAATGTAAAGCGAACCTGCCCACAACTATACCTCTTAGCCATACTATACCATTACTAGTACTGTTGCCACACCACACATTACCAAAATAACATTTTTAATCTTATCTGTTAAAACATTTACTTCTTACTTTTATATACGTCAATATGTTAGTAACATTTTATTATTTTATTATTAAAATAATACAATGACAGTAGCTTTATAGACACAATTTTAATGTTTTATAAGGATCGCCCAGTTGTTAAAAACTGATGCAAGACAATTTCAACATGATTTGACATTCTGAAAATATAATATATATCACTCAAATGTGTTAGATAAGTCTGATTTTCTTGCTGTTTGTCTCTGTGCAGGAAGCATTGTGCAGTAAGGGGTACAGTCTTCCTAAGCTCAGCAAAAATGGGATCAGTCTCAGGCTCCAGCCAGTGTAGTCATAACAGGATAGTGAGTCAGCGGGGCATTCCCCTCATGAATCAAACCAACCACAACAACCTCTGCTTGGTATTCGTCACTCCTAATCACGTTTTTCCTCCTTAACACGTCAGTGGTCTTAATTTGTGCTGGTAGACATATTTTGGGCGTTTCCTGCTTGCTTGTTTTTTTAGATAAATAGCATAATTCTAGCATAACCAAGCACCGGGGTATTTCCCAATGAAAAATAGAAAAAATAAGACAGAAAATAAAGCTGAGGAGCTTGTGCAATTAAGTTGTCTTGGAGTTCTCCTTGTGAAGCCCTTGGTTTTGCTCAGTATTGCATTTTTCAGAACTTATGAACATTCAAAATAGCTAGGTCTACTTTAGAAGTTTTTACTTCTGGAAGTTCTTGATGAAATTGATATTTTGGCATTGTACGCACATTAGATTTAGAATGGAACTGTGACCAAGGCGTAGACTAGGTGTTTCAGGCTAGGTGTACAGTTTAGTACATTTTTAAGAAGCACAATGCACTGATGAGCTATCCAAAGACTAGGACTAGACATTTTAGACAGATGGGCAGAAGATTAATAAGTACCAGAGTTTTGGACAGAGGAAGAAAAAAAAAAGGTGTTCCTTATGTTCAAAACCGTACCACTTAATCTGTGAAACCAATGCATCTGATGTAGCCAATCAAGCCCTTCTGAATAAGTTAATTAGCTAGAGCTTGTGTGAAACTAGACTCTGAGGGAAGGTAGATCTCTGGAAGCAGGGTTGTTGACCACTGGTGTAGATACAGCTAAAATGCTAAGAAGCCAAATGCTTCAAAACATACTAAAGCAACTTATAGTATTTTTCAGGGCCAAATTTGAATGTGTTTTATTTCAAATTTGTCACCCAACTGTATTTCAGTGGTTCTTGAGTGGGATACGTATACTTTTAAGTATTCTCTGACGCAAAACAAGCTCATCAGGAAATAATGCCCTGTTAAAAATTGGATTAGATGTGTTGTGGCAGGGAATATATAGAACTGTGTGCAGGGCAGAGGGTCTCCAGGACTGCTAGACTCACTGATGTATTTCATCACTGTGCGTTTTGCCTGTAACTATAGACCGCTAGACATCATGACATTGGGGTGACGGGGTCAGTAAAGTTATACTATAGAGTAAAGACAAGCCTAATCTGCAAAAACCATTTAGTATCAGTGTCACACTAATACCACACTCACACCATTTGTAAGCACCAGATCTCAAAAGTGAAAGTGTACCCATGCCAGAAGTTGAGCTATGTTTGCTTTTCTTCAGTGATTCAACTTCAGACTCTTTTTCTCTTGCCAGCAATCATATTAATAAATCCTCTACTGTAGACCAATAAGCATTCCACAATATATAATTCTGTTTTAAAAGGGTGTGCATCAGCAAAGTGAACACCAACAACAGTTGGAGTCCAAGAGAACATCCAGTCTTTATTCATTTCACTGAAAAGGAAAATGATTTGCAAGGTAGTGTATAAAATAATACAAATGGTAAAACTGATTAAACAGGTAGGATATTTTTGTGAAACAAAAGCCCAGTTTTGGCTCAGCAGTGCCATAGTATATAAAAATATACAATATGCATTGAGATACATATCTGAGTCACACTATGCCATGTAAAAGTGTGTTAAAACTTAAATATTAAGAGAACTCAAATTACTTAACAGTAGTATACAATGTTACACAGCAACAAGAAATGAACACAGGGAACTTCTTTTTTCTTTTTTAACAATGGTGTATATTTAACAGTTAACAAAAGTATGTGGACACTCTTAATTATTAAGTTTCAGCTTAATGACATTAAAAGTGGCACTATCATAAGATGCCACTCTTGCCACAAGTTAGATTGTGAAATTTCTGCCCTGCTAGAACTGCCCCAGTCAATTGTAAGTACTATTACTGTGAAATGGATCTCATCTAAGAGCAACAGCTCAGCCACCAAGTGGTACAGGTGTTTGCTCAAACTCAGAGATCCGGGCTGCCGGGTTTTTGAGGTGTATAGCGTGTAAAAATCGCCTATGCTCGACGCCAGGAGAATGCTTTTTAGATAGAATGTCCAGCCAGCTCATATAGGTGTGATGACCAAATGATCACATAGTTTGGCAATATAGTGTATTTGTTTCTATAATGTCACAGAATGTCTTTAAGGGTATCTCAAGTATGGAAAAAAATAAATATAGAATCAGGTAAACAGTTTGAGAAACACACAGTCTTCAAAGCTACATTTCACTGCTTACCCTAAAAGCCCCAAAGTAGCTGCCTTCAGCTTCTGGGTCAAGCATCCAAGAGTTTGAAACACTCACATATAAACCTTCTCCAGCCCGTAGTGAAAACACCCCGCTTTGTTGTTGACAGCACATGTGATAAGTCCCTCGCTTCCAACGCCATGTGTTCCCACTTTTCATTAGCAGTGCTGACTTTAAGGGGGAACTGAGTGACAAGCGCTCCTGGAACACATACTGTATTAGCTGCACTCCTTCATCAGACGGTGATATGGTTGGTGACCTTTTCGAATGACCGCCTTGTGCTGACTCAGGACCTACCTCCAGAATGTCATAGTAACGAAAACATGTTTTGGCATACACGTAGTACAGGCCTGATTCCTGAACAAGGATCCGTCCATTGTGATATCCAAAATGGTGAAGGTTGCCTTGCTCAGAGTTCCAGTGGATGATAGCGGCATGGACTTTCCCTAATAATAAAAGCAGAGAAAGGTTAGTGAAGAGCTACCAAACATTGTTAGTATTTACTGCTGTGGTCAACACTTCTAGTTTCTTTCATATGACTAGCCACATAGTAAAATTTTAATGAAACATTCTACACAATGTTGTGCCAGAATTGTGTGTTTCACACAAAACTGAATCTGATTGTGGATATGATGTAAGCCATGTATCCACAGAATACAGGTTCTATCAGTCAAAGGTGCTGCGTGTGATTAAAGTATTGTTAGGCACTAATCCAATTGGCCAATTTCAGCAAAAAATACTGGGCAAGATATCAAAAACTAAAAATGAACAAATCTGATCCGATCCTGTAACAAAGTTCAAATCAATTACAAATATCTCAGACTCAAGTAAAGCTCCATATGGTGTGGTTAGTTTTAATGCAGTGTTACAACTAATCCAGCCAAAGAAAATAACGCAAGAAGTTCATTTTCCCCACATATAAATGCAAACAAGTCTTTTGAGAATGCTGTACTCACACATGAATTGAAAATGTATTACAGATTAAACACATTTCAGTTTTATCAGGTTGGTCCTTGTTCTACTCTGTGGTCAATAGCAAACACACCAGTGCTTGCCACGGCCTCTTTTCATCACTGAATTTAATACATATATTTTTCTGTATTTCATCTGGTTAAAACATTGTGTTGAATGAATCAGTTTACCTTTTCTAGTTAATGTTACAACTCGCCCCTCTGTGTGTTATAGTTAATAACCTATGTGGTAAGTTCTGTTTTCAGCTGAATAGTTCACAAACAGTAGGTGCTCCAAGTAATGTCTACATTTTCACTTGTAGCAGCTTGCCTGTTCAAAATAAAATAATGGGCCTTACTGAAATGTTTTAAAAATGATTCAGAAGGCCAAAGACAAAATGTCACATTGTGCCCTACTCTCCCATAACTGCGTTTGCCTTGATAAAAAGGCAACATGTCTTATTTTAAACAAAGAAGCAAATTTCCACTTTTATTTTTTTTTTAGGAAGTATTCTTTGAGAATGTCATAGAAATTCTGACACTGTTTTGTCAAATAAAACTGCCAGGATTTGTACATGGATTAGTCCACAACTTGACACACCAAGCTGACTGAGAGAGCGTAATCTGAGTAGTGCCAGGGCAAGTAGCAACATTCACTACCAACAGTAATTTTAACTGTTTTTGAATTTTAAAGTGAGTAATTTTTGAATACTGTAGTACCAAGGAGAAAATCATTTGTTCTGAATAGACAAAAAGCTCAAAAGGTGCTTCGATAATAGATTAAAATCAAATCATGGGATTGCGTGTTCATGGGCAGTTTTACTTTTTGTTGGGTAATAATGAACATTTTAAAGATTTCATGCTTTACTGTTCGTTTTTAAGTAGTCTTTTTACCCAGGAAGCCTTTCACCACTGGAGTTTTGAGATATTTTTGTTAACCTCAAGCAAACATAGACACTTGAATATTGTACGATAACGGTGTTTTTTACTTTGTATGTTGCAGGTTTACAGACTATCGTAGATCCTGCTACAGAGACTTGTTCCCTTTTGCACAGGTACATTGTGTGTGTGTGTCAGCCATCAGCTGTGGTCTTTGCAGTACGTTCGAGTGCAAATTTATAAAAATAGAAAAGAGCCAATGGTGTCTAAGGGAAAGCTATCATCAGTTGGCCTTCGCTGCTGCTAGTTCTTCATTTTTGGCTTAAAGTGTCTGGGCCTTTATTTTATTTTTATTTATTTATTTATTTATTTATTTCCCCCCCAATTTAGTCGTTTCCAATTCCACCCGCTATTAGGACTCCCCCAATCACAGGATACTACCAACGCTAGGAGGATGAAGGCTAGCACAGGCTTCCTCCAAGACCTGTGAAACCAGCCACCACTTCTTTTCGAACTGTCGCTCACGCGACGTCACGGGACAGCCGAACGCGCTTGGAGGAAAACGCCAACCGCCGGATCTGTTACGTCAGCTAACAGATGCCTGCACTAACCAGCATCGTGCTGAGTGATGGGAGGAGAAGGGGGGCCATCCTACCCACCCAGAGAGAGCGAGGCCAATTGTGCTCTCTTGGATTCCCGGGTACGGACGGCTGTAGCATCACCAGGGATCAAACTCACGATCTCCTCCTGACCGGGCCAACGCTTAGACAGTTGCGCCACTCAAGAGCTGGAGTGTCTGGGCCTTTAGAAGTCAAGTAACCATATTCTTTTTACATAAATCTTGACTTGGTTCATGTTGAGGATCTTAAAATTTTGAAAGGGACCTGGACGCACTAAGCCGACTGCTGGCCATCAGATGCTGTCAGGCGGTCAGTGTGCAACCGTCACCCTTAGTTTGCTGTACGCCCCATCCTGCTGGCTCTGGCTCAAATTTGTAAACTAACAGTACCAAAGTATAATACCACCAATGAGAACATATGACTATATAAGAGCTCCAACATAAAAGCATGGGACACTCAGTTCTTTAATGGTCTTGTTTTTATATATCTTCATAAGTATGTATAATGAGTATTTCACTGTTAAATGTACAGACATTTATCTGTAAGTAGCCTTTTTAACCCACCGATCACAACAGTGATTCACACCTCAAGTGTAGTTCCAACATCATTGTACCATGTATTCCTTACTACGCTGCAGGACAACCATGCATGTCAGCTCTCTGCTGTAGTCTTTGTGGTGTGTTCAAGTGCAAATTTTCAGAAGAGACATAGGACCTTTTGTAAAGGATTCTATAAAGCACCAAAAAGAGTTCTTCTATTGCTACAAGCTTGGCAACATCACAGTAGAAGAACTCTTTCTGATGCTATAGAGAACACATTTCAAAGAGTTCTATAAGGAACCATATATGACATTCTCCATCAATCTGAAAAGCTTTTTCACTATGCAAAGAACCATTTAAGGGTAAGGTTCTTTGAGTCTTCGTGGTTCTATGAAGAATCATTTTCTTCACTAAAGAACCCTTGATGAACCATCTTTTTAAAGAATGTACAGCCTTAGTTTATGCTAGTTTTTTCTTGAGTTGAGCCTTTAAACACAAATTCAGTGAAAGATTCTTTAAGGAACCAAAAGTCAAGTCTTTGTCAAGCCCCCAAACATTTTATCATCTTCATTTTTAAATGGAATTCCAATGACTTTTTTTATTTTTATTTTGCACAATTCCGTCGATGAATCGTTCGAAGGGATAGGAACTGGAGGCTGATGTCTACAATGCAAAATAGCCATTTTTTCTATTATCCAAAATGACCAAAAAACGTGCATATGTTTTCATGGTATTTATATGTAATATTCATAATGGTAAAAATGGTGGTAGTTAGGTTGTAATAGTGCTGCTATGTTGCCTTACAACACTGTGCATGTATCTTGGTCATAAAGAGCTTGAAAAAACTGGGTCTAAACTTTCTCAAACTTGAAAATGCTTTGTAATAAGCAGCGTATTAATAAGCAGTTCATCTCATAGGTTTGTGTAAAAGCTTTTTTGAAGGTAGCCTTCAAATGTCCTTCAAAGATCCGGTCACTATCAGCATCCCTGAGAACAATTCTGACGGCACGTTTCTCCACAATAGTGCATTTCACATCAAACCAGTCTGAATGGCATCGATTTAGTCATGCCAACTAAAATCGGTGGAATTCCGACTGGGTTACAGAGACACTGCTTCCAGTGTTGGCACTCACTCTGTACATGTCCGCTGGCTGGTTTGATTGGCAGGTGAGCTGCTGGGGTGATGTTCTTGTTTTTCCTCTGAACTTTGGGTTCTGCTCTGGCCTTGGCGTGTCTGAATGCATCAGCTGGGACGAGATCGGTGGGAACAACCTGAATTATGGGAAGTGATTTCTAAGTGAGTCTATGTTTATATTGCCAATCAAATCTTGACTCAAACATTCACATAACTTCCTACCTCTGTGTTCCCCTGTAGCGCTGTGGAGGAGTCTGCCTGGAAAAAATTAGCGCATGTGAAACAAACAGATCCACTGCCGGGAATATGATTAATGGAAAAAGTGCACATCAGATTAAAGCTTCTCTGAGCACCACCACCTGGCATTCTGCTGACTGGTCTCTCTCCTGCTGCGTGCTGATGTAATTAGGTGCTTTGTCAGTCACAGATGTTAAGTCACGCCAGGCCCTTTACAAACTCGAATGAAGGATGTAGCGTTTTGAGTTGGAACTTAACTTTGAGATGCTTTATAAATGCAATGAACATTCAGAATGATAGCAATATGATGGATTGCATAGTAGTATGCAATAATGCACATGGTGGCTGTCTGCAGAGAACTGCAGAGAGCCGCAGCTCATGTTTCAATGAAAAAATCCTGAGTAAGCAATATTATATTGCAATAGCATGTATCTGCTGTAAAGCATGGCCACAGTAGTTGCTGCTGGCATACCAGCCAATGCTCCTCGAACAGAGAGAGAGGAGAGCTAGAGAACAAGAGAGCTTCTGAAGAGGGCAGATGGCTTCACACATTCACGAGTGAACATGAAACGTTTAGTTAAGTCATTTAAGAAGTACTCAGAGTTGTACCTGAGGTATATGCCCGGTCAAGTGTAACAGGACTGCAACACTGGAGACAATCTGTACAAATCCAATGACCGTGAGCGCGATAAACACGGCCGTTTTGCCGCTCCACTGCGGTGAGCGCCGCTGCTGAAGGTCCAGCTCACAGGTATCCATGTCTGTGCTCTCCGCAACGGGCATCATTCAACGGTCAGCTCTTCGCTGATTGCTGACAAAGTTACCGAGCGGACGGCGCGACCTCCTCCGGCTGTAGAGGGAGGAGGGAGGGAGGGGCGGTAGGTTGTGCCATTTCCTGTCTTCAAAAACTTGTGCATGCTGCCTGAAAGGGTGAGCTGAGTACAAGGAAAAGCGCTGATCGGTGGAAAGTTTTCATAATACAGCTACTTTACATATTTCGTGGAAATCTGTTTAGAGGATCCATCACTTTAAAATGACTTATCAATAGCCAGACTAGGTTTTAGTCACGCGTCGCTGGAGCTTTTTACAGGGCTGCTAAAACGTCTGGAGCGGGGCGCTACACGTTTATGTCAGCTACCGTGTACAGTGAATGTGCTGCGCCGCCTCTTTGCCGCTCGCTAAAGAGAGTAGACGCAGAGAGACGTGTACGTCTACTGCTGAGCACCAGTACTGGCGACTGTTTTCAGTGAAAAGTAGCCAAGTCCCCATTTACACCCAGTCTGGAGTATCAGGATTAGACGCGTTTAAAACAGATACAAATCTGACCTCATCAAACCACTTTAAAGTGGGTTCTGAGACGCATCTGAGCGACATGCATAAAACACGTCCATTTCTCAGTGCCGTGCGTCATTCTGTAGTCCTCCTAGCGTTGGGCATACCATATTAGGAACTCCGGGTCTAAGCCACATTTCTCTGCGGCCAGAATGAATAGGGTTTTCGAAAAGTCGCCTCTATCGCATCCTGTGTTAAATAAAAATGTTCAGAACCCGATACATTTTCTCCTGTGTACATTTTTGCATCATGCTGTACAAACACACAAGGCAGAACATGGGACTGCTTAGCCCATGGGATGGGCACAGGGGTGAACAACCGTGAAAACTCATGAAAAGCAGACTGCAGACTGGCAGACCAAGGGACCGTAGCACATGGGAGGAAGCCTGCGGTAACTTGCATCACCATAGATTAAGCTTGGTTGAGGTGGCCTGAAGTTCTTGGGCCCAATTTATGCCCAGCATGACCCAGGGGAGTGAAGCTGTAATCACAGATAGTGGCCCAGAATCTGGCTTTCACAGAGCAATGGGACCACTCACACAACCTGTTGGCCTGGGGGGCTGGTAAACTGAGGGCCACAGTCTGAGGAGATGTCTGATACGGACACTAGTGCCATTTGAGCATTGTGGAAAGGAACATCCACCAGATGCAGACTGGTGATTGCTGCCCTGTAGGCTTGTACATCACGTCAGCCACCTTAGCCACTGAGATCTGTGATTAGTGAATGTCTAGGTGCACAGCATCCATGACTGGGCTGGACACATAGAGGTCTTGGCCATGGCAAACACCAGCATTTCGTAGTCCCCAAACACAACAAACAGACGGTGTGGTATTTGCATTCGTTGGTGTGGATTTGGATTGAAGAATGCAAGAGGTTGCTAAGTGCCATTGACCCATTGCTTGTATACTGTCCCCACAGCATAGTCTGATGCATCTGTGGTGATAGCGATGGATGCGTCAGGTGAGAGGTGCGGCAGCATAGTAGCATCCGCCAGCACACGCTCTGTGACATCAAATGGCAGGAGTCTTTAGCAACACTGAGCTTGACTGGGTCCAGTCCTGCTGCGAGCATGAATGGACGGGCCAGCAGTGGTGAAGTGGTGCTTGATCCTGTGCTTGCTGCTGTCTGGTATGAATGTGGGGTCCATCATATCTGGAACCTCAGAAAGCAGAACTGAGAAATCATCTGAGATGGAGAGTGTGCTGGACAACCTGAGAGAGCTGGAGCAGCTGGGTGAACACAGGAAAGAGCTGAATGTCCCTGGACTGACATGGGAATGGAGCTGCTGTTGGTGGCCTTGAAGACCAGGTCCATGCACCCTGACTTCACATCTAAGTCTGAAGCAGGCAAGACACTCACCTGGGTGCCTGTGTCACAGAGGAAACAATGCCTGGAGTCAGTGTCTGTGAGAAAGCAGCTTGAACTTTGTTTTACAGCCTCTTGAAGCTGCAGGATGAACAGCATTTCTTGGCTTTGGCTCGGAAGCACATACGTCAGAACCAGAGAGCTGTGATAGGTGCATGGCCACGTGACACTGCTGCCTGACTGAGAATAGTCAGCCTCTCTATCCAGTGCGCAATAGTCATAAAGAGGTGAGCTCACCTAAGCCACACGAGCAGGCAGATGTTGCTCTCTATAAAACTTGGTCCAAACTTGGTCCAAACTTGGTCACCCTAGAAGCTTAGGAATAGCCTAAATTAGGCACTTGGAGAAGAATTTGGAGAAGGCTTACCACTCTGGAAGCAATATTAGTGTTCAGCGTAGCAACGACACAATAATACTTCGTTTCATCCTCCGTGATTTTCCAAATGGCTGAGCCTCAGCTTGGGCAAACCAAATGGCAGCATGTTGTTCCCAAAACTTAGTTTTGCTCCATTAATTTGACAGCTTCAGCATTCACTGCCATGTTGAAAACTACAAGGAAGTGTCTGAAGAGACCTTTGGGTCACTAATGAAGTTGTTATGAAGTTGTTTTGAGGCAAAGAGGCAAAATGAAGCTTTGTAACAAAAAAATGATCCCACCAGTAGTGAACTGAACAGTGGTCCCTCGGAAGTGGATGGGGACCCACAGGTTTTTGCCAGACAGGTTCAACTGTTTAATGCAGACCCAAAAATGGGCTGAGTGTTCAAACATGTTAAAGCAGAGTGAACTAAAGAATAGTTTGATAGGTCCGCACCAAACAAGGTAGGAGAAAGCGCCCTGAGAAAGCTCGTTATCTCTGATTAACTGTCTGCATTGTGTGCTGTCTCATACTGATGACGTTTAATTAGCCTTTGACTGCGATATATGCCACTACAAACTATGGCCTCACACTGAGTACAGGCCTGTGGACCACTAGAGGGTGCTTTGTGGCCCACTGGTGGCAGCCTATAGAAACCATGCACTAGATGACAGCTTCATTCTGCTTAATTCGGCCGCATTCAGCCCAGATAAAACCTAGCAGACTGTTATTTAAACAGAAATGGTAGTGCGTTGAACACGGTTGTGGTACAGAACTGTTATAAATAAGGCAGCTGAGCAGGCCATTCTTGCCGTCCTTTTTGAAGAACTTTCTGAATCTGATGAAATGAGTTTAAATATGACAAACATGTCTTATAACATTAATTGTTATTCATGCATTATTAGGATCCATTGTGTGCACAGCCTTTTTAATATGGCAAGTCTTATTAAAGGTTTATAAACATCGCTGTTCATTGGATGGTAAGTATGGATTGGTAGCAGTGTTATGCAACAGTCATTACAGTTGCTCGGCCTACGTGACAGCGGCACATCACAGTTTCCCATTGCAGATTAAACTTAAATGATCAGGAAACCAGCTGGAGTGCTTATAAATACAAACAAGTCCATTCGTCCCCAAATTCTCAGTGTTTGTATTAAAATCTTTCTCTTTGCCTTTTTGTTAGCTACTAGCTAGGCGAGACTGCTGTCTGTGTTGCTATGGTGAACAGCAGTGCCAAGTGCCAACCTTCAGGGTTAAAGGGTAATTACAGCATTAAAGACCATTTATTGTTAAAACAGTGTTAGCACAAACAGCAGAGCTTTTCTTTACTGCAAAGGAGGATTTTTACCTAAAAATCTACTGTGGAGCCCCAACAGGGCAGGGCAGTCAACCCCTGTTCTAGGGGTTCCTGACACACAATTGTGAAGTATTCCTAGCACCTGCCCCCCTTGTACCACGCCTGTCAGGAGTTTACATGATATGTATAAAAATGAATCCATGTATCCAATCCAGTCCAGTCCTGTTGCATGCCACTACTCTGACTTGGTGACAAGGATAAACGTCCCCTGAGAATGTATAGTGAGGAGAACTGCCACTCAGTCATGTCTTCAGGATTTTTCAACACTAGAGGGCATCCAAACTAAATGGGTTTCTGTTAAGCATTTAAGCAAAATCATAGTTTGTAAATGCTTAAACATCTCATATAGATGAATGCATTCCCCTGGGAGATGATCCCCAAGCTCTATGGGCTTAATAGTCCTTTCTTTTGTTTTGGCTGTAGATTAATAAAAAGATCTTTTAAAGTAGTCTGTATCTATCAGGATATACAAAGTGGTAGAATACCAAACTTTTGCCAATGACCAGATAGTTTTAAGAAGTGTTCTTCTAAGCAACCTTGGTATTGTCTGGCTTGTATTGTCTAGTATGGCTTGGTCTGGACGGGAATGGGCTATGGTTGGTTAATCTGCAGAGGGCACTGTTTTGCATCAAGGTGGCAGAGACGACGCCCTCTGCGAAGCTCCACCCCCCCACCCCCCCCACCCCCCCCAACAAACCAGAATGGTCACTCTGGTTGACCAGCATGCCCAACATATACTGTTTTTACTAGTGACCAGCTATGCTTGTTTATGCTGTTTTTTTCTTAGCAGGGCAGCCAAACACATTTACCTAATTGAACCTGGGGTTCAATCCTTATCAGGGCAAGCACCCTACACTACACCAATAAGAGTCCTTGTGCAAGACTCCTAACACCACCTTGGCCTACCTGTGTAAAATGATCAGCCAAGTGTCGTAAATAAAACAGACCATTAGAACCACTGGAATTAAAACCTGATGGTTTTACGTTCTAATAGGAATAGGTTTAATGGTTACCAAATGTGACAACTAGTTTCCTGTAGGATACCTTTAGATCCCAGAAAACCATCAACAGCACCTAAAATCAGCCCCAGAACACCAGCTACTCCATTAGAATCCTTTCTGCTGTGACACCAATCCTTCCTTAAAACACAATACCAGTGATGATTGGATGTCGGCAGAAATTTTTAATAGTTTCTATGGGTTTTTTTTTCTCAGAAGGGATGTCAGTGCAAATTTAAAAATGTTTGGTTTAAAAATTCTGGACCCTTTCCACCAGGATCATTGAGCCACTGGAAATATCTCAGATGAGGCCATTTGTTTGTGTGCATGTTTGTTTGTTTACTGTCGTTGCACCTCCTACCCCAATATTTGTAATGCTTCAGGGTGAGCACAGCAGAACATACTTCCACAAGAAATCACTTAATTACATTAAAAACATTATTAACTTTCCAAAAACACACAAAACACTTTTTTTTCGCTGAAGGTAATTTTGTTTAGTGTTCTTAAACACTCGCACGGTCTCAGAGGCCTCCCATTGGCTGGAAACTACATATCCCAGAAACCCAAGCACTTAACTACTTCCTATTGACCTTGCACAACAGAAATCCTCCGTGTGTGTCGTTTTCCTCTCAAATGTGACTGACTGCACATTTATTTCATCATGTCGCTGGACTTTTACTACGGAAGCTTCTAACTGGGTGGTTCTTTATTCTGTCCATATATTCGCCTAAAGCAGCGAGTGGCCAGTCAAGCCCCCGACTGCTGCTCGGACTGGTGAGGCGTGTTTAATGCGGTGTTTAGGTCTGTGTGAGTGAAGCCTTTGGGTTGAACTCTGTAATTTCACATGGATTGGAGGCAAACCTTCTAGACAAACGTGTCATGAGTGCACACAGATGGACACGTTTGTGTGTGCGAAGCTTTCTCTCAAACAGCGTTACAGCCTCCTTGGCACCATTTGCTCGAAAACGGGTTTCAGAAATCGGACGGTTCGACCTGACGCGAAGGTGCTGTTATAAAGGATGCAGAGGAGAAGACCTGCTGAGGAATGAAGCAGTCCAGAGACACCTGCAGCGACTGCTGGGCGAGTACAGGTCTGTTTCGAGCAGCTTACAGAGCGAAGCTGTGAGCGATTCTGAAAGAAGGCTGCTAAACCGAAGACTGGTCGAGCTGTCGTCGGTGGCAGACACGTTTCAGAGCTGTGAGAGGGCGCTGAAGGAGCTGGCAGAGGTGGAGGCTCATCTGCAGAGTAAGCGTCCTCGAATGCGTTGCGGTTTTAGGCAGCCGGTAGGGGTCGCCAATGTGCAATAAGACGCTTGGTGGTAGTGATGCTGTTAGACGTTCTTGCCTTGCCTGTTATTTGCCCTACGCCAGTTTAAAAACTCCTCTCATATGAAATATAAAAGGTACCACAGATGGAGAAACTGAAGACAGGCAGATGATGGAGCTCTTAAGAGACGAACAACATGAAATTGAGAAGAGAATAAAGAAGTTAAATAGAAAAGTGAGTCCTCCCCCCACACACACACTTTTTTGCCATTTGCTGGCGTCTGTAATTAATATAAATGTCACACTGTATAAGCTGTCGCTATATAACTATGATTTCTCAGTTGGTGCAGACACTGGTGCCAAGTGATGCGCAAGATGACAGTAGTGTAATTCTAGAGGTTGCAGCAGGGAGAACTACCGGAGGTGAGCATCTCTCCCACCTGTTCTTTGCCTCTTGATTTTTCAAATATAAATATTCAATTATTATTATTATTATTATTATTTATAGTCTCTGGTTTGCCTCAGGGGACATTTGTCAGCAGTTCACGCGGGAGATATTTGATATGTACCAGGGCTTTGCCAGCTATAAAGATTGGGACTTTGAAGTCTTCAGTTATGCTTCGTCTGATTATGGTACAGTACATGTCTCCTTTTCCTCTTTTTATTCACCCGCAGACCCTGCGGAGTTTTCCTTCTTATAAATTGAATGTAACGTATGAAGCATGTAGGATCACTGTTTTGCAGATTGGTTAACTGGTACCCGCTTTCATTCATCTTAGGAGGTCTTCACCATGCAGCAGTGAGGATTACAGGAGAGGATGTGTATCGCTGGTTGAAGTTTGAGGGTGGAACGCACAGGGTCCAAAGGATACCGGAGGTGGGACTGTCATCCCGCATGCAGCGTATCCATACTGGAACCATGACTGTTATAGTTCTGCCTGACCCTAGTGATGTAAGTATGAATTTGGTCATCTTGGACTACTCGCAACTTAAGACATGCACTACCGTATTACTAGTACTGAAAAAAAAAAACATATTTACGGGTAACCAGAGGAAAATATTTAAAATAATATCCCCTCTTATTCTTGTGTGGTTCTCCTACGCATGTTTAGGTGAGATTTGAGCAATTTTCTCCTGTTTCTATAATTCGGCTCCTGAGATTTTTTCCTCACACCAGCCTTGGCTGAATAATGCTTACATAAGAAAAGGTCTCTTCATTTTCTTCAGTATCTCTTTCTGTATCTCATATCATTCAGCAGTCTGTCAGTGTAGACAGAATTTGTGTCCCGAACGTCTTACGATGAAATGCAGAGTTCTTTTTATTTTCCTGGGTGGGATGTAAGTGTAGATAAGATGCCCGCTGAGAAACTGCTCGAGCAATTTCACAAGTTAACAAAGATGGTCCAAAGCTCAAAGTTTCCTTGGGTTTATATGTCTAAGCATTAGCTTACCTTACATGTTAACAGATATTAGATACATTGGATATCTAACAGGCATTAGAAACAGAATATATAAAAACAAAAACAGTCTAGTTTATTTTACAACATGGGTGGGGAGCTCCGGTGCTGGAGGATTGAATAGTTTCATAGTTTGGTGAGTCAGCTAATCAGTTTTGGTTCAGATTCATTTTTAATTGTGCAGATTTTCACAAGCCCAGTCGTGGAATGCAGGATTAACATTTCATGTGTTGTGATCACCCCTCAAAGGTCGACATAGCCATCGATCCTAAAGACCTGCGAATAGACACATTTAGATCAAGAGGAGCCGGTGGCCAGAGTGTCAACACTACAGACAGTGCTGTCAGGATAGTTCACCTCCCCACAGGTTCGGCCATATGGTTTTAATCATTTGTATTTCTGTAATATGTAATTATAACAGATATCGTTTAGTGATTATTGTGGCATGGCTATGGTGCAGTGTGTTCTTGATCTATTGTAGGCACTGTAGCAGAATGCCAGCAGTCCCGCTCTCAGCTACAGAACCGCGACGCAGCAATGCGTGTCCTCAAAGCACGGCTTTATCAAAACACCTTGGGCCGGCAGGTGGAAGAGAGACACACAGCACGTAAACAGCAGGTGTGTTACAGTTGATTAGAATCAGATTATTTTATGGAGTAAAGTTTGATTCACCAAACTAATGTCCATTATGTTTTAACTACACTTAACAAACTTGGAGCCTTTTTTTGTTTCTGCGTAATTGTCATTGAGATGTAAACAGAGTCATTTTGAGTAGTCCGATGTCTCATGCTCCATTCTTTAAGCTTATCTTAAACCTATGGTAAAACAATGTTGTGGGCATCAGTAGCGCATTCCTAAGCATTCTCTGTAATGACTTGGTGTGGTACTTCTTAGAGGCCTTGCTCCTAGGTGGACCTCATGACGCTGTTTGTACTCGTCATCCATCTTTAGCAGCGCCCTGGCAGTCAGGAGATATGGATACTGGTTAAGTACATAATGGAGGTTATTTACGTAGTTGAAGAGTAGTGAGAAGAGCCAGGTCCCTGAGAATGTTCAGCATGTGCCAAGTCCTTATGTACTCACATTGTATGAAACACACCCTGTGCAAGTATGGGTATGTAAGCATCAAACATCCACCTGGACTAATCTAGACCCTTTCCAACATCTAGTGTGACTTCGTTTGCATACGCTCTCAGTTTGCCATAGTGCAGCAGAAGTACATCCACTTTTAGCACCAGCGTGGTGATTATCCACTATTCACAAACCGCTGTGACATACGTAAACATCCTTAACTCTGCTAGTAATTTGGAGCTTGCTACTAGCTAACTCTACCTGTACTAGCTGCTTGCTTTCAAAATCAACAGCACAAAGCAAATTATTTAGCTCATTATGGAAGTAGAGAGCAGGTGGAAGAGAATCTGGAGAGGTGGAGGTTTGCACTGGAGAGGAGAGGAACGAAGGTCAGTAGAGACAAGACGGAATAAATCAAATCAAATCAAATTTATTTATATAGCGCTTTTTACAACTGATGTTGTCACAAAGCAGCTTTACAAAAATGGGAATCACAGCACAGAGAATCAGACAAAACACTGAACATAATATACAGAATATACAGAACCCCCGTGAGCGCTGAGGCAAGGAAAAACTCCCTCAGAGCTGGAGGAGGAAGAAACCTCGGGAGGACCAAGACTCACATCTAAAGGGGGGACCATCCTACCACTGGTCAGACAACTTATAAGTTAAACATTGAAAAGTCAATTTTACATCCATGCAGTTCTAATATATTCAGGTGTGTATAATCAACAGTGGAAACAATTAGAGTTCATATAGATTTGGATGTGATCTGTAGTGGAGAAGCTGCGTTCCAGAAACTTCCATCAGTCTGGTCAATCAGGGGGACAGGGGGACTTGAGGGTGGGACATCCATCAGTATTGGGCCGGACCGGTGGACAGTCAGTAACTCGGAGGAAGGAAAGATTTAGGAATTAGTTTAGACTGGATTTATGAAGAACAGAAAATGTAAAAAATTATCAGAGTGTGACTAACGACTCCGGCAGGTCTGAATATAACAGCCTAACTAAAGGGAGAGAGCCAGAAGGTAACATAGACACGGAGGCTCCCTGAGACACTGGCATTCACCCACTCCACCGTCCACAAACCTGAGTGACTGCATGTAGTGAGTGACAGCAGCACCAGCATCTCAGTTTACCCACAATTCACTATGTCCATGAACCCCTGGATCTGCAGCCTTATCTAAAGGGAATTAACATTAACTACCAAAAGCTAAACTAAACAAGTAAGTTTTTAGTCTAGACTTAAAGATTGAGACTGTGTCTGAGTCCCGAACATTATCGGGGAGATTATTCCAGAGTTGGGGCGCTTTATAAGAGAAAGCTCTTCCTCCTGCAGAGCTTCTCTGAATTTTGGGAACTACTAGGAAGCCAGCACCCTGTGATCTAAGTAATCGTGGTGGTTCATAATAGGAGATAAGGTCTCTCAGATACTCAGGAGCGAGCCCATGTAGGGCTTTATACGTTAACAGGAGAATTTTATAGTCTATGCGGAATTTGACTGGAAGCCAGTGAAGAGCTGATAGGACTGGACTAATATGGTCAAATTTTCTAGTTTTAGTAAGGACCCTGGCTGCAGCATTTTGAACTAGCTGAAGTTTATTTAAGTTACTGCTAGAACATCCTGACAGTAGCGCATTACAGTAGTCTAGCCTTGACGTAATGAAGGCATGTACTAATTCTTCTGCGTCATGTAAGGATAAAGCATTTCTTAGCTTGGCGATGTTACGGAGATGTAGAAAAGCTGTTTTAGTAACATTAGATATGTGTTTATCAAATGCTAGATCTGAATCTATGATAACGCCAAGATTTTTAGCTGTTGAACCAGGTGTGACTGAGAAGTCGGCCAGATTCAACATTAGGTGTGATAATTTATTTCTAGCAGCTTTAGGGCCTAATAGAAGAACTTCTGTTTTATCACTATTTAATAGAAGAAAGTTGTGTGACATCCATGATTTCACATCTTTTACGCAATCCTCCATTTTCTTTATTCTCTGTTTGTCATCAGGTTTGGCTGATATGAAGAGCTGCGTGTCGTCTGCATAACAATGAAAATTAACATTATGTTTTCTAATAACTTTGCCCAGGGGGAGCATGTATAACGTAAATAATAACGGTCCTAAGATAGAGCCTTGTGGAACTCCATATCTAACCTTTGTATAATTGGAGGGTATATTATTTACCCTCACAAACTGAAAACGATCGGTCAAGTATGATTTGAACCACGATAAGGCAGTTCCAGTTATACCGACCATTTTCTCTAATCTTTCTAGGAGGATATTATGATCTATTGTATCAAAAGCTGCGCTCAGATCAAGAAGTACCAGTAAAGAAACGCAGCCTTGGTCAGCGGCAAGAAGCAGATCATTTGTTATCTTAACTAGAGCTGTCTCAGTGCTATGATGAGGCCTAAATCCAGATTGGAATTTTTCATAGATCTGGTTTCTTTGCAGATAAGAGCCAAGTTGTTGGGCCACGGCCTTTTCTAAAATCTTAGAAATAAATGGTAAATTTGAAATAGGTCTATAGTTAGATAGTACACTAGGATCAAGATTTGGTTTCTTGATCAAAGGTTTAATTACTGCTAGTTTAAAGGCTTTGGGAACATACCCCAGGTTTAATGATGAGTTTACTATTGTTAATAGTGGTTTAATTATGTCTGGTAATACCTGTTTTAATAGTTTTGTGGGAACTGCATCAAGTGTACAGGTTGTGCAGTTTGATGAGGAGATAATTTTCTCCAGTTCTAAATGATGTAGTGGGTTAAAAACTTCCAACCTGACTTCGGTAGCTGGATTTTGTTCTATATCAGCCACACCAGATGACAGACAAGATGTGCTATTTATCTGTTGAACTTTGTCCCGAATATTTTCGATTTTATTATCAAAATAGTCCATAAAAGCATTGCTAGTGTGGATTGCTGGAATCTGAGGATCAGTACCTGCCTGATTTTTAGTCAGTTTAGAAATAACACTAAAGAGAACTCTAGGGTTGTTTTTATTAATCTCGATCTGAGAGGCCAGATACTCTGAGCGGGCTTTATTAATTTCTCTTCTATATTCAACAATACTGTCTTTCCAAGCAGAGTGGAATACTTCCAGTTTGGTTGATCGCCATTTTCGCTCAAAATTTCGTACTAATTGCTTTAAATACATGTGTGTGAATGAGAGGGAGGCAGGTGGAAAGGTGAAGATGCAAGGAGTAGAGGTCGTAAAGGTGGATGACTTCAAATATCTTGGGTCAACCATCCAGAGCAATGGACAGTGTAGAAAAGAGGTGAAGAAGAGGGTGCAGGCAGGATGGAGTGGGTGGAGACGGGTGTCAGGGCTGATGTGTGACAGAAGAATAGCAGCAAGAGTGAAAGGGAAGGTCTACAAGACAGCAGTGCGTCCTGCTATGATGTTTGGTTTGGAGACTGTGGCTCTGTTTAAAAGACAGGAGGCTGAGCTGGAGGTGGCGGAGATGAAGATTAGAAATGAGCAGATCAGAGGGATAGTGAAGGTGGAGCAGTTTGGAGATAAAGCCAGAGAGGCCAGGTTGAGATGGTTTGGACATGTGTTGAGGAGGAATAGTGGATATATTGGGCAAAGAATGTTGGAGATGGAGCTGCCGGGTAGAAGGAGAAGAGGTAGACCTCAGAGAAGGTTTATGGATGTAGTGAAGGTGGACATGGAGATGGTTGGTGTGAAAGTAGAGGAGGCAGTGGATAGGGCAAGATGGAGGCAGATGATCCGCTGTGGCGACCCCTAAAGGGAGCAGCCGAAAGAAGAAGAAGAAGATTATGGAATTTTCAACTGAAGATGATTTGGCTCCACCCATCAAAAAGTGGATAAAATCACACAGCTTGGCCAGCAAGCTGTAAAGCTTGCTGTTGCAGTTGTGAAGCTAGTAAAGTTGGTACTGTCCATCTCCTCAGTATGAAACGTTAAGCAACGCCTGCTCAATATTGTCCAAGGTTTGAGAAACTCTGGAATGAAATGTACAGAGCAAGCTAACAACTTTGAATTAAAGTTGTCAAGGACCCTGTTAAGTGGATGGAAGCTAAAGTTGGCTTCCCATTGGCTAGCTTGTTTTGCGAATTTTCCCTTAAAACTTAAAAAGTGCAGCAATTACATTCTGGCACCTGTAAAAGCTGATTTTAAGATGGAGTGGGACATTCAGTCAAGGTAACTTAAGCCTTATTTAAAAAGATGAACATCACCCATGCCTGCTAACAGTTCGGTTCCTTGGGAAAGGTATGAAAAGTACCAATATCCCTTCACAGCCTGGAATGATAAAGTTTCTGTAAATAGTCCGCCATAGGGGGCAGTCTCAGGTTAGGGAACCAGCCTCGTGACCGGAAGGTCACCGGTTCGATCCCCAGAGCTGACAGCACATGACTGAGGTGTCCTTGAGCAAGACACCTAACCCCCAACTGCTCCCCAGGTGCTGCGGATTGGGCTGCCCACCGCTCCGGGCAAGTGTGCTCACTGCCCCCTAGTGTGTGTGTGCTCACTAGTGTGTATGTGGTGTTTCACTTCATGGATGGGTTAAATGCGGAGGTGAAATTTCCCCATTGTGGGACTAATAAGTGTCTCCTTTATTATTATTATTTCCATTGCTGTTGCTCTGTTGTCGTTGATACCTGGTAGACTAGTGGGCTGGTGTTTGTAAATTTTAGAGGCATAAATATTAATAAGTCAAGACTACGGTGTAACAGTTTAGGATTTTTGAATTGACTCATTTTTCTGCCCTCTTTTTCAAATGCAAGGTTAGTATTTGAAGGAAGAAATAAGTGGTTTTTGTCTTTGTTTACATCCAACAATTGAGTCATGCAGATTTTTTTTAAATAATGGAATTTCTCTCTTCCTCCAATGAACATGCTTCATGTTGAATCTTTCTTTAGGTGGGAACTCGATCACAGTCGGAAAGAATACGGACTTATCATTTCAGCCAGGACAGAGTGACAGACCACCGGATTGGCTATGTTACCCGTGACATAAAGGTGGTTGCTCAAATCAATTGTACTCTGGCCATCAAAGGTTTGAGGCTGTTCTAACTGTGTTTAATACAAATGAACTGGATTTCTTTGTTGGTTTCACATAATGAAGTCTAATAAAGAGTAACCAGCTTTATTTTGAGGAAAGCAAAAGTGAAAATATGGAGATCGTGCTCTCTTGGGAATAATGCCAGTGCATTTTATCCACTTGAGTCAGCCCTTATCAGCACTCAGATCCTTAAAAACCTCTTAGGTGTTCATTTGCTCTCAACAGTAGAATAGAAGAATGTCGAATCTGAGTCTTACAGAAATATACCTACAGTATAGGAATTCTTCCTTAATTGGAAAGAATCTGAATAATTAAAAAAATAAACAAACTTGATGAGCAGTCGGTGTTGTATATTATATTGTTTTCACAAAGCTGTTCATGGAGAGTCGTACAGTTGTCATATTAAACGTCTCGTCTGTCTTTCTTTCAGGAGTTTATGAGTGGTGGTGAGCTGCTGGAGGACCTGGTATTGGAGCTGCAGGAGCATGCAGAGACAGAGGCCCTTCTGGAGTTGGTGAAGAACACCACAGAGTCGGATAATGCAGATGGCGGTCATGCATAGTCGCAAGATACTCTTTGTTTCAGGACTTCAATTGTAGGGAATTCTTTTTCTCTCTATTATGTGGAGACATGGAGTTTAATGACACACCTTTTTTGCACATTTGTGATCGCATTGCACTGATCCTGACTCTCTGGCACTGTGACTGATATCTCACCTGGGTCTCCCACTCAGAAGCTGACAACTGTTGCACATTGCAAGTCTGTCAAAACATCCATTTATGTGTAAGAGTAAGCAAGTACTATTTTTGTCCATAAATTGCCTACGCTTTAAGATTTGGTGGTGAACGTTGGACAAACAGCTGAAAACATATGTTCTGTTTCTGTTCAAATAAAGGATTTGTAACATGAGTATCTTGGTTGTCAAATGTACAGTGTCATGAATCTTATTTGACCTTAACAGGGAATGCTGGAATTTACTGCTCAGTCTGTTTACTTTTCATTTTTAAAAATGCCTGGAAATACTGAAACATTTTGTAAAATGCTCAGGAATACAGTTTGCAACAGAGTGAAAAAACTAATCCTGTTTTTTTATGTCTTTCTCTGCTTCTGGCAGTAGTGTGTTCACATTTTCACAACTTGTAACTCATTATTTAGAAAGTGGAAATTCTATCTCAATGTCACTATTTTAGGAAGGTAATAATATGAAAAATTATTTTGTAAGCAAAATTTTAATTTTAATTTAATAGATTTAAATTTTTACCTTTTGTTATTTTGAGTTGTCATAATAAATGGTATTTTGATAAAACATTGAGTTAATGATATAAATAACTCAAGATCTTGAGTAAACCGTATTCATTTTGCTATGATAATGTCATAAGATCTTGAGAAAACAAGTGACAATAACTCATTCAGTGGGGGGGCGTGAACCCATGGTTGTTTAGGACTAAATTTTACATTTGAAGTAAGTTGTCTTATCTTAAAATAACATTTTAAGAAAATAAATAATTGTTCTGAGATCCCCAGTTAAACTAAACTGAGAAAGTAAAGGTTTTGTTATACGGCTGCCAGAAGCAGAACGAGAAACCAAAAAAACAAGGCATTTTTTTCTCTTGGGTCGCACATGAATAGGCTTTTATATCATGATCATAAAATGGTTCTCTACAAGTTTTTGTGACATTTTAAATGTCAACTTCAAGCACAACATGCCAATAATAACATGATGAAAGGGCACTGTCTCACTGCACATGCCAATACCCACGTATTAAAACTAAAGGCTAGATCTGGGACAGGGGAAAACGAACATGAGTATTTGAGTCTTTATTTAAAAACTGGAGCTGTTTGACTGAACGCAGTGTACTGACTGTGTAGTCTCATCAAAATGCTCAAGACCAGCGTAATTTGTTATTTGATTAGTATGGGTTAGCATGATTATTAATAGAGGGTGTGGAGAGACTATCAGCTCAGTGCACTCACTCACGCACACCCGCTTACACATCGGCAGCTGGCCTATCTTGCACAAACAGCAGGCCTCCTTGCCTGCAAATGCAACCATGTTTCCAACACCACTATGGCAAATAGGCACATGAATAGGAATGTTGAAGATGAATCTTCTTTCCAAGCCTTTTATTTGTGACTGATGAAGTTTAGAATCTTAAAAACTGACTATAAAACAGTGAAAGCTCTGCATTACTTCTTCGTTTCTGACAGTGTTAACTTCTTTATAATATGTCATTTGTGCAGTGGAGTTTTTAAAGTTAACCCATGAGGGAAATTGGGGAAAAACACACTTTCCATGCCACTCTGCAGATTTACACAATAGGTATAAATATTAGAACATAAACAATAGAGAGGAGCCCACACTAAGGATAACATGAAATCATAGAGGAATGTTTAATAACATGACCAAGTCAATTCCTCTTTCCAACTTTAGAAAAATAATTCTCATACACATCACAAACTGGCAAAAATTACAAAATCTAAAAGCTGGACCAAAACCACGAGGCTATAAAAACTAAAAAGGGCTCAATTTTATCCAACAAACATTTCTAAAGTGGAGGGGGACAGCAGTTAAAGAAGTCTGCAATATGTTTTGATACTTAACCTGATATTCCGTGGATATTGCCATCATCTGCTGACAAAAACATTTTAATGGCAGAACCTAGTCTGAGCCATCTGTACATACTGTCAATAATGTTCATCCAAAACTTTATAGAAACAAACTTTGAGGCATTAAGCTCTCAATCGTCCTTCCCTCTTTGTCGAAAGCTCCTGGATTTTCCATTTTCCGTCTTTCTCTTCTTGAACGTGGCCCCTGCGCTGCTCTCATCGCCCAGAGAGGTGATGGTTCGTTCCTTAAATTTGGTCTTGGGTTGCGAGGGCAAGTCGGAGGGAGTGGATGCAGCAACTCCGCTTTCTGTCTGTGGCAGCTGCAAATCTACATTCTCACTGTATACAGAAGCAACAGGCATTAAAGACTAGTGGTGTTTAAATACAATACTGCAGTGTGCGTCTGTCTGCAGTGTTTTTCAACAAGTCTCATGAGTTGACATGCTAAACCTAGAAAAACATTTTTAATATAATGCATAACGATGATTTAAGGTCAAACAAGACAGCACTGTACTTACAAGGGGTCTTCCTCCTCCTGAATCTGCTCCCACTCTCCGTACGGGTTTGTCTTCCTAGGTTTCTTTGCAGGGGTTTCTTTCACTTCTACAGGTAAAGCTGGTTCTGCTCCAGCTCCATCTCCAACTGCACCTTTTTCCTCCTCCTCTGCTTCTTCCTCTGTTTTTGTCTCTTCCTCAGCCTTCTCTTCTAATGGAGCGCTCTCTTCTTTTCTTTTCTGAAGAGAACATTCCATTTTTATTTTAAATTCCACCAGTAATGCAAGGTCAATTTCAGCAGTATGTCTTGTCTAGTCTTGTCACACAACACAGCTATTATCAAAAGTTTGAAAGCACTTGCTGGAAACCTTTTCCATATAACATATTGGACAATGCTTTAAACTTAGTACGGAACATCAGTCATGAGCCCAGGTTTTGGAAGTCTGCCATCCTGTAGAGTCTAGTTCAAACCACAATCTGCTATACCTGCTTCAGCTAATTAACTTCCTCAACTGGAAGCTGGATCAGATGCACTAACGTTAGGAAATGCAGGTTAGAACTAAACTATGCAGGACATTAGATCTCCAGGAGGAGGAACAGTGACCATTGTAATAGAATATTATCAAATATGCATTAAAAAATCTACTAAATCTTACTCAAAATAGCTTCCCCTTTCAGAACAGCTTCAAACTGTTAGAACCGCTTCAATCAGAAGATATCATGGATAATATAGCTGAGCTGAAAACATGATTTGTCTTCCCAGACTTTTGACTCTGAATTTGGGGTTTTAGACTAAAATCCCCCTGCACTGGGTGACCATTAAAAAGATTTCAGCGTTCATCTAAATTTTTAATGCAGTACACTTCTCATTTGCTTGTATGAAAACAATGCCATAATATGAATCATGAAAGACACTGTTAAATCCATCTGTTTTTAAACTATATATGAATACACTTCTAACCAACATACAGCAATATGACAATATCATTATTATGATCAATTACAACACAAACATTTTAAGCTTATTGGTTGTATCATCAGTAATTAAATTAGCCAGAGGCTGCCAAGTTGTAAAGTTTCCCCTATAGTCAGGTGTAAATTTACTGCAGTTTGTATCTTGACAATGCTGTAAACCTGGTGGTTGGTTAGTGTAGTGGGTAGCAGCTCTGCCTTCTATGCTGTTGACTGGGGTTCAATCCCCACCAGGGCAAGCACCCTACACTATACCAATAAGAGTCCTTGGGCAAGACTCCTAACACCACCTTGGCCTACCTGTGTAAAATGATTGTAAGTCGCTCTGGATAAGAGCGTCAGCCAAATACCATAAATGTAAACTGCAAGGTATTACATATAAGTCTTATGACATGTTTGGCATATTGGACACTCCTTTTGATCAGTAGTGCATGAAGAAAAAAAAATTTTAAGGCACAGTGTAAGATAAACATTTATGTCTCTCACCCTGAAACTGATTTTGGGAACACTGGACTGTTTGGTCTCTGTTGGCTCTGCAGCCTCTTTAGGAGCCTCAGAACTGTCCTCTGAGGAGGAGAGGGGTTCTGGCTGAGGTGTAGATATGGCCTCCTGTTCCGTGTTCTCTTCAGATGAACCTCCCTCTTGAGGCGCGTAGTCAGCTGGCTTTTTCCAGCTAGACTCTGTTGGATTCAAATAACATCAAATGTATCTGACTTCTTTTCTGTAGTCTAAACAACTTTGTGTGACAATGAGGTATTTTGTGAGATACCAAGAAGTGCCAATATCATGATGAAGATGACAGTTTTTTTGTTCATTAAGACACAATGTACATGTGCCCTCAAAAGTACAACAGTGGTCCATTTGGGTACCTTAAATAAGTTTCTCAGAGAAAAGCTGCACGTTTGTATCTTTCAATAACAATGTTTCAAAACAAAAATAAAAATGCTGGAATCAAGACAAGGTGTCTGTACAAATTATAATTTTGAATAAACCTTCAATGGAAAATGGTACAATTATGTTCCATAACTAAAGGTACTGGAGATGTGGCCTTGCGGGTGAGACCTGAGTTAAGTATCTTGTTCCTGAGAGTGTACATATTAGTCAATATCAGTTTGTGGCAGTTCTGTTTATATAGTGAATTCCAGATGCGTTAAGTGTGAAAAGCATTGTGGACATGGAACATTAACTTGAAGTACTATGTGTAAATGGATTCACCTCCAGTCTCTGTGTTGTAATAGTAGGTATATCCATCTGGGCTCACAGCTTCTATCCATGCACTGCCTGAAGAAGCCTGCTGAAAACATACAATATACTCTGTGTATACCTTTAATACATTTATTTAATGGTGCTAAATGACAGTACTTACCCCAGTTTGGTCAGGTGAAACATCTTCACCATGAAACTCTTCTGGTTTTTCCCACTGAGACTCTAAAATAAATTCATTCCATTAAATCGTTGGTGTAAAGCAGGGTTCATCTGTTCTGGTGTTGGAGTTCAGCAGTTTGGTAATTTCCCTGCTTAAAAACCCAGACTACACCTGATAATTAACTGATGAGTTGAATGAAATGTGTTTGAACAAGGAAAGTACTAAAATCTGCTGGATTCCGGCCCTCCTGTACCAGAGAGGCTGACGAGTAAATCACATACCAGGGTTGGTCTGACCCACATAATAAATAAAATCTCCAGCAACTATTGTCTTGTACTGGTTGTGATGTACAGTAAAAACACAATTAAAGAGCAGCTGACCTCCAGTCTGTGTATTGTAGTAGTATGTCTGTCCATCATCAGTTGTCCCCTGTACCCAGGCATCTGATTCACTGCTGTGGCTGGTTTCTATAGTAACTTCAACCGCAGCTTTTTTAGGTTTTGTCCGAGTCCGAACAGGAGCTTCTGAGGCACCTACATAAGATCCAGCAGATATGAATTTCTTATGACAATTCAAACAACTCATTTTTACACTGCTAATGTTAGCATTAATGTCAGCATTCTTAGTGTGATAGAAGTGTTCCTTCTTTAAAGTAACCTGAAATCAATATATATCTTTTTATTTTGTCAGTTCAATTCACTGGTCATGTTGTGATTCCGAACCTATAACTCAGAATCTATAAAAGACAAGATTCTTGTTTTCATGTAATATTTGATGAATAATGTGAATTACTTATCGAGCTACGAAACTGTCTTCTGAATTGTCATTACATTACTATGCACCAGCAGGCGAAGAAAATAATATTAACGATAGCATCATGTTCAACCTCTTTTAATGCTCCTTTACAGCTAATGTGTAATATCTGATCAGGTCGTTATTTTAAGTCACACTCCAAAACTAGCTTATGATTTTATTGCACCTGTCCAAACATTTCCTGCTTTCCTTTAACTTGCCGAAGTCTGTTCAAAAGTGCCCAAACAATATCTGAGCATATACAGTAAAGCTGCAAACAAGTATGGTTCTGTAAGAGACTATTCGATTTACATAAATTATTCATTCATGCGCTGCAATGAATGCATTATTCATAACCTGTAAAAACTTTGGAAATGCAGCCTCTGTGGATTTTTCCTATATGGTTGTACTACTTAATACCACTCACAGAGTATTATTGTTACCTGGCTAGTTCAAAACATTCACAAGTGACATTTAATGATAACCTGTGCATCACAGTAACTAACATGGGTGACATGAGTGCTCACAAAATTGCAAATTTGTAGAAAAGATTATGAATAGCTGAAAAGGCATTGAAACTGCAGTCACATGTGATGCTTACAATACAACAGTGATTACTTTTTCCTGTTAATGGCTAAAGTTACAGGCAAAGTTACCTGATTCTCCTTGTAGTCTTTTCATGTCTTCTTGGTATGCTTTCATGGCTGCCTCTTCCATTGCTGCAAACTCCTTGGACATCTTTTCTTCTTTCTTGGCTTTTTCAATGCTCTTCTTTTTAATCTGTAATGAAACATGTGAGGGAGGGGTGTGAGTCCAATAGCAGAGGGTTCATCACAGCGACCCTCTTATCTCTACGCAAATGCAACACAGGCCATAAGCCAAATTACATGAACTTATTTTGGCAAATTGCAGTTTTCACCCCTTAAGCCTAGCTGCCCCTGCTGGTCATAAAGTAAAGAGCAGGAGCCATCATTTCATTTGCTTTCTTCATTTTGTGGCTATTCACCTTATTAACACAGACCTACATGAATTCTGTGTTGGTCAAAGCTGTCGATACATGTTTACACTGCCAGTGGCAGCTAGTGCTTTTTAAAAACATTTACCTCGTCGATTTTGGCGGTGACATTTTGTTTGTGATTCTTGCCCCTCTCGTGAAATTCAATACTCTATCAAGATGAGACAGTGAAGAAACATGACCAAGATCAAACACAATAAAAACAAGCTGAATTATTTGTTGAAGTATTGGGACAGTGGACTGTTACTCACAGGCTTGTTGTCTGCAATCCAGCACTTGCAATACTGGCAGAATTTCCTGGGTTGGGATTTCCAGTAGTCTGCCCTTCATTACACACAAGCGAAAAACGGAAGAAAAGGACGGTCAGATTATTTGCCCTGTTCTTGCAAAATCATCTGAATGACAATAAACAGAGATGTACAAGGAAACCCTGCACTAACAGACGAAAAACATAGGCTACAGGACCAAACGTGCTAATGCTATCCTCCTCAACTGAATAATGTTACTGACCTGGATTTGAATACAAAGTAGTGGGGAAATAAAGACAGTGGGGAAAGAAGACAGTGGGGAAAGAAGACAGTGGGGAAAGAAGACAGTGGGGAAATGGAGACAGTGGGGAAATGGAGACAGTGGGGAAATTAAGACAGTGGGGAAATTAAGACAGTGGGGAAATGGAGACAGTGGGGAAATGGAGACAGTGGGGAAAGAAGACAGTGGGGAAATGGAGACAGTGGAAATGAAGACAGTGGGGAAATGGAGACAGTGGAAATGAAGACAGTGGGGAAATGGAGACAGTGGAAATGAAGACAGTGGGGAAATGAAGACAGTGGAAATGAAGACAGTGGGGAAATGGAGACAGTGGAAATGAAGACAGTGGGGAAACGAAGACGGTGGGGAAACGAAGACGGTGGGGAAACGAAGACAGTGGGGAAACTGAAGACATTGGGGAAACTGAAGACAGTGGGGAAACTGAAGACAGTGGGGAAACAAGACAGTGGGGAAACAAGACAGTGGGGAAACAAGACAGTGGGGGAAAAGAAGACAGTGGGGAAACGAAGACGGTGGGGAAACGAAGACGGTGGGGAAACTGAAGACAGTGGGGAAACTGAAGACAGTGGGGAAACAAGACAGTGGGGGAAAAGAAGACAGTGGGGAAACGAAGACGGTGGGGAAACGAAGACGGTGGGGAAACGAAGACGGTGGGGAAACTGAAGACAGTGGGGAAACTGAAGACAGTGGGGAAACTGAAGACAGTGGGGAAACAAGACAGTGGGGAAACAAGACAGTGGGGAAACGAAGACGGTGGGGAAACAAAGACGGTGGGGAAACTGAAGACGGTGGGGAAACTGAAGACGGTGGGGAAACTGAAGACAGTGGGGAAACAAGACAGTGGGGAAACAAGACAGTGGGGAAACTGAAGACAGTGGGGAAACTGAAGACAGTGGGGGAAAAGAAGACAGTGGGGAAAAGAAGACGGTGGGGAAAAGAAGACGGTGGGGAAACGAAGACGGTGGGGAAACTGAAGACGGTGGGGAAACTGAAGACAGTGGGGAAACTGAAGACGGTGGGGAAAAGAAGACGGTGGGGAAACGAAGACGGTGGGGAAACGAAGACGGTGGGGAAACTGAAGACGGTGGGGAAAAGAAGACAGTGGGGAAACAAGACAGTGGGGAAACAAGACAGTGGGGAAAAGAAGACAGTGGGGAAACTGAAGACGGTGGGGAAAATGAAGACAGTGGGGAAAAGAAGACAGTGGGGAAAAGAAGACAGTGGGGAAACTGAAGACGGTGGGGAAAAGAAGACAGTGGGGAAACAAGACAGTGGGGAAAAGAAGACAGTGGGGAAAAGAAGACAGTGGGGAAACTGAAGACGGTGGGGAAAATGAAGACAGTGGGGAAACTGAAGACAGTGGGGAAATAAAGACAGTGGGGAAATAAAGACAGTGGGGAAACTGAAGACAGTGGGGAAAAGAAGACGGTGGGGAAAAGAAGACATTGGGGAAACTGAAGACAGTGGGGAAAAGAAGACAGTGGGGAAACTGAAGACAGTGGGGAAAAGAAGACGGTGGGGAAAATGAAGACAGTGGGGAAACTGAAGACAGTGGGGAAATAAAGACAGTGGGGAAACTGAAGACAGTGGGGAAAAGAAGACATTGGGGAAACTGAAGACAGTGGGGAAAAGAAGACGGTGGGGAAAATGAAGACAGTGGGGAAATAAAGACAGTGGGGAAAAGAAGACAGTGGGGAAACTGAAGACAGCGGGGAAAAGAAGACAGTGGGGAAACTGAAGACAGTGGGGAAAAGAAGACAGTGGGGAAACTGAAGACAGTGGGAAATGAAGACGGTGGGGAAACTGAAGACAGCGGGAAATGAAGACGGTGGGGAAACTGAAGACAGTGGGGAAAGAAGACAGTCACCACCACAAGTGTCCAATTCACAGTACACACAGCTAGCTAGGCTAGCTAGGTTAGCTAACGTTAGCTGCCCCAGCTAAAGCTTAAAGTTAGAGAAAGTATCACTTTTTAAGAACCTGAGGAGAAACGATGACACCAGTTCTAACCTACATGCAAAGTAAGCACTTACATTTTGAGTGGCTTCGGGTTATCCTTGGCGACACTAGCTAACTGAGCTACACGCTAACCAGCTACATAGCTGAAAACATCCACATCTGGCGCACAAGTGTGACGCTGTGGTTGGGCGACAGACACGCGGGAGAGGGCGCTGCTGCCAGAAGCGGGTTAAACAGCAGCGCTCGGTCAGTTTAGGACAGACCGGCTGTTTCATCACACAGAGCCAAGCTCAATCACACAGAACCCCGCTGCGTGGGGACGAGGCGAGCGCTCGGACGTCAGGCTATAAAGCCACAGCGAGTGGGCGCCACCGTCAAGCCTCCCATATGGTCTAGCGGTTAGGATTCCTGGTTTTCACCCAGGCGGCCCGGGTTCGACTCCCGGTATGGGAAGAGACTGTTTTCTTACCCGGCCATTCTTCTTTCTCTCGTCTATTGAGACGAAAGCCATTAAGCTGTATCTGTGACTGCCTAATCTGAAGTTTAACTCATTTACATGTTTGCATACAGTGTGTTTTTTTGTATACAGTAAACCATCATTCAGGGAAATCCTAATCCCACCATCACAAAAAACGGCTCCATTAAACACACATAACTATAAGAACCCCTTTATTTTCGCTTTACACACACACACACACATTCTTTAAAAGCATTGTAAGTGGAAAAATGTGATACACAGACCAGCGTAATGTGCAAAAGTGAGTAAAGTGTGTTTTAATATATTATGAAGACAAAAAGGAAGATTTGTACAGTGCTACATCTGTGGCTGTCCAAGTTAACCCTTAATCCAGGTGATTCAAATTCAGTCCTTAGAAGAAGAAAAAAAAAAAAAAAAAACAAAACAACAAAAAAAAACCCACACATGAACAGTGTAATACCAAACAATGAAAATGATAATTAGAATGAAAAAACTTCACTTTTACAGTATTTTTAATAACAATTTCATACATAATGTAGTGTTTTACGTTTCTCAAATTGAATATATGCAGTGTAGCTGTTCTTAAATTAGTTTAAATAAAAAAAAAAAGATCACTTGATCTCCTTAACTAAGATTATTATTATTTATGTTCTCACAAACAGTGAAGTCATTGGTTAAAATCATTTTAAATTACAAAAACGAAGAGTTATATTGCAATTGTAAATTCAATGCACTCTATATCAAGTGACTAACTTTTTTGCCAGATTTGTTTAGCAGCATGTTTAGTGTTTCTCCTTTTGGGAAAGCACCAAAAATAGGGATTAACTGATGCATGGCAGTGCGCTACCTCTGTACTTTGTTCTCAAAATACGCCATCAGTGGGTTAGCTCTGTATTCTGTCGGACCTTCAGCAGCTCAAAAGGAATTTAAACAGACTTTTTTCGTTTTTTTGCATACAGAGCTTTGAAAGCAAGCGGAACAGAGGGAGAACTCTGGGATTAAACTCATTATCCATTCACAGATACGAGAGTCATAAAGTCAATCCCCCTCCCAGCCCACCCGGCAAGAACACTTAGTGATGTAGTGAGCAGCCCCAGCCAGCAGGGCGCTCCCTCGTCTCCTCTGTCCCGTCTGCCTGCACTTGACCCGTTAGTAACAGCCATCTCGCCAGTTTGCATCCCGTAGGGCACTGAGGGTTGCCAGGCTCTTTGGTGGTGTCAACAAACTAATAGAAAAAGACAGAGAAGAAAATGAGTACAATATTATACACTGCAATCAGGAAACTACTAAATGGCACAACAGAAGAAACAGAATTGTTTATTTTTACGTTCATTTGAAAAAACTGCATATTTAGCAACATGTCTACAGTAAAAACAATGCTCTATTGACACTTTTAAAGCTACTTTTATATTTATAAAAGACATGTTACTCCTCTTAAAACAAAATGGACAAATTGGGGGCAGGGTTCACAAAAGCTTTCCTGAGTTTACGACGGATCTCAACACAAACTCTACAAACTTCATGAGAATTTAGTTCTATTAAGAAAGTATTCTTGTTTATTTTTATTTTTTTAAAGTAGGCACATTTAATGTCCAGTCGTGTACCAAGTAGAAGGTATTTATTTGTACTATTTCATAACCTAATGTTTGAAAAGAGAACAATAAAATTAAAAGTCTGGAGTCAAGACAGAAAGGCAGGGTGTGTGGAGTCACTGAAGACAAACTCTTGAGGGTTCCTCCCCAGTGACAACAGGAGTGTTACCCCAGTGACGGTTTAGTACCCACTGATAGTGTAAGGGAAAAAAGCCACATTTAAAAATCCCTTCAGAAGGCAGATTATACTCATTAGCAAACTATTAGCTAACAAACAAATTCTAATTTACTTGTTAATGTGAATTTGATTTTTGAATTTAAGGTAACTTTTTAAACTTCTCGGTACCTTCGCACGGGCTGAGCGAGCTTGCTCCGAGGAGTGGAACTGGTCCCAATAAATGATGCAGGGCGTGGGAGGCCACTGCGGCCAGGAGTCTGAGTACTGCCTCCTTTGCTGGGCAACGGAATGCTACTGCTGGGCAATGGCTGTGAACTGGCTGATGTCGTCACATTGGAGGGCCCTTTAATAGTGGGGCTAACATAAGCAGTGGCCTTGAGTGGTTGGCGTGAGGACAACGGGAAATTCCCAACACTTTGGACCCGATTCTGGAGCTGCCCTGGGGAAGGAACTGAACAAAGGAAATAAAGATGAAAAGTTCTGCAGTGGAATCATCACCAGCAATAACAAAAACATGTGGCAATTCTGTATTACATTTATTACATATTATTATTTCTAACTAATAGCTTCATGAAACAAGGAGGGAAATTATGTTGAAAGTGCAGATTCTGAACTTTCAACCGAGTCTGCATGTGTTTTTGAACACAAAGAAGAGATATTTAATATTTTACCATATCATATTACCATAACAGTGAATCAGGAGAAATCTGAGGACAAGGGCTTACAGGACAATAACAAAATGCCTGTGACCTTTGATTCCTCAGACAGCACTGCATTAAAAACCAACATGCTTCTGTGATGAATGTAAGCACATAAACATATAAGACCACCACATGCTGTGCTTTGAAAGGTGGTCTCGTCAAACTGTTTTTTTTAATGGACATTATGTTCTCCAGAAGACGAAAGCAGGAAAAGGACCATCCCAGCTGTTACCAATACAAAATTTAAAAGCTAGTGTCTGTCATGGTTAGAGGGGTCAGTTAGTACCAATGGCATGGTTAACCTTTTCAGGAACATCCCTGCTTGTTTCATCAAGACACTGCCAAGCCACATTCTGCATGTGTCACAACACCACGGCTTTGTTGTAACAGAGCGCAGGTGCTAGACTGGCCTCACTGCATCCCAGGTCTGTCTCCCACTGAAAAAGTGTGAATTACAAAAGCCCAGTATACGCCAACAGAGACTCTAGGGTGTTGAGCTGCTTAAGTGCCATATCCATTTCAAATAAAAATACTTTTAATACATTTAATAATCTTGTAATTGTTCAGTTTTCAAATGATTACAAGTCAAAAAGACTCCATACTGTCTGCTTTTGTTGACATTCATTTCATTTTCATTACAGCAGAAAGTGAGCCTTACTGGAGGACTGTAGTCTTGCAAGTCCACTGGAGGAGTCAAAGCTTTGACTATTCCGGATGGATGTAGGAGAACCCGTGTGATTGGCTGGACTTGGCACACTCGGCATACTGGGAGCCCTCACCAAGTTGGGCATGCTCCTCCTCAGTTTATCTAGAGCACATCATCATAGGCACTCAGGGATTATGTGGAGAGAGAATGTGCAGATGGGAAAGACGCACATTCACACAGACATGCATGCACAAAGGGTCATAAACTCTCAGACATTAATTGACAGCCAGTATAAAACTGCTTTATACTGATTAAATTATCCATTTTAACTATGGGGAAAATAGCATACATATGATCATATTTACCAGACAAAAGTGTCTAATATAGACTATATAGTACTCTGTATGTCTGTCTTATGTACTTTATAGACATTATAGTGTTTACGTTTTACAGTGGAACACAGTACGTAATACCGTTACAAAAACACAAGGTCCCTACAGTTAAGTCCTCTCACCCTGATTCAGTCATCATCAGCCTACACACTCCAAGAGGAAAAGGACAAGCCAATAAAAGCTTATAGCTCTGCAAGAGGCTTAGAGGCTGGTAAGCAGCGGATGTCTGGCAGGCACAGAGACCGCCATAAACTACAGCGCTAGTGTAAGCTACTCTCCATGTGAAGCAACTAAACATTGGGCAACGTTTTCTTGTCCCAGTATCTTCACTAAAATAAACTTTTACTTGACTTAAAAAAAAAAATAAAAAATCTTATTGAGAAAATACAACAAAAAACATGAATAGATCAAGTTGTGATGTGATTTCAAGAGTTTAAGGGGTTTTACTTACTTCACAGCAATTATTACAGAAAACATTTACCAGAAGTTTGACCACTTACTCTCATACTCAGCTGGATTCCAAACAGGATCCCCAAAGATTGCATAAGATTACAAACCAAATACATAATACACACAATACACAGAGATAGAAACAAAAAGAACCCAATTAAAAACGTCTTCAACAAAGGAGAAATGCTGTGATGCATCTTGCATGCTGTTCTTTTCCCAGTATGTCACCACTGAGGCCTCATTTTTAAAAGAAGCCCTCCAAACCATGTTAAGCTTTTAAGCTTGACATGGCATTTCTTTAACATCTTATAAATTAGCAAATCTGATCAGCCATGAGATGTAAACCCTGGGAAACCATGTTTAGCAAGACCGCAAACAGCCACATAAATGAATCAAACAGAACTGCAAAAACAAGTTAACTGTCACTGCATTTCCACATGGCTACCAGAACATAAGGACATATTACTTTTGTCCTACACCACCAAAAATAAATAAATAAAAGGTTATTTTAAAAGATATTAATTAAGGTTATATAAATCCGTTAAAAAAAAATTATTAAATAGAAGTTACTGGGTCATTTTTGGGACTGTCAAGCGATTAAGTACTTAATAATAAATACATAATTTTTACGGTTAATGATGTTTAACTGTATTTGTTAAAATGTGATCCTAAGAATGCCCCCCCACCCCCATTTACTTTCATCTTATTCACAGAGTACGTATATGAACTTGAATATGAAACTCTAAGCATGGCACATCATTTTCAAGAATTTGCGCACAGCTGTAGTTAGTGGAAACATTCATTTATTTACATTTTATTTTACTGACCGTTCAGAAATTCACGTAAAAATTTGTGAAACCTTTGAATGGAAACCCACTTACTGGCTATCTGAACAGAGTTCTTTTCCGGTCTTCAAACATTTAGATTAAGGGCGCCCAGCCCTGGTCCTGGAGATCTACCAACCTGCCGAGTTGACCTCTAAACATAATCTATTCAACATGACCCAGGTAACAAAAGCCTTCAGCAGCATCTGAATATTAAAGGCCAGGTGTGTTGAAGCTGACCTCTCCAGTGTGGTAGATCTCCAGGACCCAGACTGAGCACCCCTGTTTTAGAGAAACACTAATTTAGCACTTATTGAAATGTCTTTATTTATTATTTAATTATTTTTTTATTTAGGTATTTAACCTACTAAATGTCTTATTTGTGTGGTTTTGTTGCAGTAATAACTTTACAAACATTCAGGTTGAAGTCATTATAACTCATTTATCTCCTCCATGTGAGCAAACTATGGTTTCACTAAGTTGTTCAGAATATTTACTTTGTATACGACAACCATTTTTTCAATGAAATGTTTAAAAATAGATTATTTTACTTATATAAATTATGCTGCAACATTATGGATTCTACTGTAGCAACACAGCATGCAAGCAGCTGGGCTTTAGCCTGCACTACTACAGAAGGTGCGTAGGATTAAACTAGGAAAATTATTAACACTTAATATTTATTTAAAAAAAAAAAAAAAAAAGAAAGAAAGAAAAGAAAATAAAACCTTTGACAGCCCTAGTCTTTATTTGGTCATAAAATGCTCAGTCACCATCACGACGTTATTCCACTCTGAACCCTCTGTTCTCACCTGAGCTGGCTCTGAGGCTGGGCTGCTCAGGTGTAAAAACAGGTGTGCTGAGGCTGGCTGGGATCTGGAAGGGCAGGCTGGTGGGGGTGGAAGGAGTGGATGGAGTAGAGGGGGCACTCATACGCCAGTCTCTGATGCTGGTGAAGGTGTGTGAATGAGGCAGCCCACGCTGTAAGGGTCCAGTCCGGGTCAGACGGGGCTGTGGCGGAGGCAGCTGGCCATAATCTTCATCCTCATCATCCTCTTCCTCTAAATTGCATTCACCCCGCTGTCCAAACTGAAAGGAGAAGCTAGCGCTGCGGCGGCTGTTCACGCAAGCAGAAGCCGAGGTTGTGGCATAGTCCTGGCGAAGACCTTAAGTACAACAGGCACAGTTTGAGTACATTTTACTGTAACCTTGTCTATTTTTTAAAGACAAACACAAAGAACAGTAAACGCTAAGCACAGAATCAAGAAACAGGATCATAATGAATTTCCTTGCCCATAGGTCAGCTTCTTGGTTTTATACAAGTTAACAATGTAAGGCCCAGTTTTTATTTTTTGTTTTTTCTTCAATCTGGGAAACATTCATAGGGCAATGCAGCCATAGATCATGTTTAATCTGTATCACCAAAACAGTCGGCCAGTTCTGGCCTGTTCTAGATACACAAATCTCCACTTATTACTTCCTCTGAGAATTCTAGATTCCCTATTCCATGCCTACTCACCTATAGGCCTGGCAGGTCATCTCTTGGATTTCCTAAAGATTCTTGCAAAAATTTAAAAACTGCGCTCCACGTAGCTTTGAGTCTTTAGTTCATTTTTTTAGTAACAGTTTGCCCCAAAATTTTAATACAGCGACAATAACATTTAATTTAAGATTAGCTAGGTTTATGTTAATACATCACAAAATACTTTAATGTATTGTAGTGTGTACTTTTTATGTCATAGTGTTAACTCTCATCTTTGAAATGAATCCTTTAGTCAGTTTCAAAATGACTGCTGATCACCCAGCCAGCCAGCCTATGATAGGTACTGTCCCTTACTGACTGACTGATCCTCTGTCTGACTCACTATGAAATGCATATGCACAAGCCCTGTCCAAGACAGACAGTAAGTAGCATTATAAATCTAATTACATGAAGCGAAGTCGGCATGCCATGATGTAGGTCAAAATATAAACAATGACATTTTTAATGTTTGCAAATTTGAAGTTAACTAGATCAGAAGCTATGACACCGCTGTTATCAGCAGCCAGAGAAAGTGATTTGTTGTGCATATTTTTACAGTCACAAAAACTAAATATGCTTCACTTTACACAGTATTCTGAGTAACTGAAGACACATGGAAATCATATGGTCACATAATCTTTATCTAAATTAATCTTGCCTAGTTTTGTTTATGCAAAATGTAGTTTTTTTCTACATTTATTTCCAATTAGCCTTTCCTGCATTAAAGATGCTTAACTAAAAAGTATTACACGGAGTCTGCTGAAATTGTTTTTGCTTCAATTTTGACTGGCCAAGCTCTTCCAAGTCCTAGCTAAGCTGGTGTGGGATGACCCAATATTCAGTTGAACTCAATCCCTGCAGTGACCTGCACTCCACTTACTCTCCTCCTGGAGTCGAGCCATCACTTGCACATCAGTGAGGTCCTGCAGCTTGTATCCCAGAGCGATAGAGTCATCCTCAAGCTCGGAGGCACTCAGCTCACTGTCCAACGATGACTGCGGGCTGAAGGGACCACGCCGCAGACTGCGACCTGCAAAGGGCCAGCCACTTGCATGAACAACCAAAGACTAAGCTAAAAGTCAAGTTTTCTAAAGCACGTTCCATGAGACAATACAGAACGGAGCACAGTGATTTGGTGAGGGGAAAGCCGTTGCCATTGCAGAGGATTAACACAGCTCACATACGTTTTAACTCCAAACAACAGAACACATTTAACTTGCGATAACAGCAGAAGCGAACATTAGACCGCCTTACTTGATATGAAACATGGCAAATGACCGGCATGGGTGTCACCATAGTGAGCGTCACTATGGGGAGGGTCACCATGGCAAGGTGGTGATGGATTATGGGATGGCAGCACTGCTTACTGCGACTGGCTGGGTGATAGAGGAAAGTGGGAGTTCTCTCAGCTAGAGGAGAGCGGTCCTTTCCAATTGGGGTCAGGGTCGAAAGGAGAGAGGGATGAAGGGATGAGGGAGTAGATGAAGCTGGACAGAGGAGGAGAGAAAGAAATGCAAACAGGAAGGGCTTACAGTGAAGAAGAAAACATTGAATTCACACAGTATTTCCCATAAGTTTATACATGGCATCAGTAGGCAATCCCATAACTGTGAAAGATACAGATTTTTAAAGATGATAGTTTGTCTTGTATGCTGTGCATTACCTGGTCTCTCACAGGTAGAAGTGCTAGATGCTGGAGTGGAGCAGGATTTTGAGGTTGAAGAGGTGCAGAGAGGGGGAACTCCAACTACACGGCTGTGAGGGAAAGCAGGAGAGGATGGGGAGGAGGAGGAGGAGGAGAATACACCCCTCCATCTATTAACTAAAGGAGAGCAGGTAGAGGAAAGCGGAAAGAGAGTTAGACATTAGCATTAGCATTAACATAATGGTACCTCCTAATTAACATCTCAGACCTGAACGTCTCAAAATCAAAATTCTGCGGATTGTTTTAGGACCGTCATACTCAAATATGAGCTTTTTTCAATATTTCATATTGACAGATTTTTCTCCATGGAGAAAAGCCAACACATCCAACTAAATGCTTCTGAATCTAATAAGGTAACCCATATTCATACGCTGACCAACCTTTTCAACAAATATTCATAAGCCATATATAAAGTATACGAACAACAATTTGGGTCAAGAAACAAATATTTACAAAGTCAACAGTTCAGGGTCAACTGGCTTTACTAGTGTCAAGCTACCTTGCATTCTAGACCAGATTTCAGTCAAAATACTAGCTGGGCTTAAACGGTGTTAAAATGTCATCTCGTTGCACCTTTTATGCTTTCTTAACCACCATTACTGCACTTCCCGCATCTGAAAGGAGTTTTTGACCTAAGGGGCATATGGAACAAATACCCCAGCATTTTCTAGGTTATGTAAGAGCAGGAAAAAGGCAATCTTTGTAAAGAACTACCCCAGAACATCTCATCTAGTGCCATCAGAAAGCCTCAGAATGGGTACTGACAAGGAGCCAGAGTACACATCTGTTCCCTCAGGCACTGAAAACAAAGCAGCATTCAGGGTGTAACAGGAGGAAGCATGTGCGTCTCAATGCAAGTCATTCACAAAGGGCCACTGACCAGAAGCCAGAACGTAACAGCTTTGTAAACACACACATACGCTTATATTCAAACTAGCATCTTTTAAGCTGTACACTTGTGTTAATCCAAATATATATTGTATTCATAAATATGTGTATTTACACTTTGGCTGCTCAGTACATCATTTTTTAATGATAAAGACCAGCTCTGGCAATGTTAACACTATCAAAAGCTGCACAATGCAAATGAGCCCTTTCGATGCTCGCAGCATCTTGAATAACGTTATGTCACAGATGAGCTTCTGTGAGCGTTCATTTACATGATCCAACAATGATCCAACACTTAGTCAAAATAATGCAGGTCTGTCTTTATCCTTGTTACATAACGGTGGTTATATTATATTTGACTTAGCTATATAGTATTTTCATCTGTATCTTGCAGCCATAATCAGCACATTAAAAGATAATATGCTGCAGTCCAGCTATAAAATAAGAGCTGTGTCTGTGCCTATGTTGACCTATTAGAAAATAAGTAGGTTATGGAACCTGTCAACGGGAACTGTACAAGCCACTTGGCATCAAGAGAAGATTCCTTTCATGTAAACAGTTTCCATGGTTACCGCTCCCAGTCTCTTGCTACTGAATATAGCATCAAGAGTGGGCCAGACATCATGGGCTCTCCTCTCTGTGGTAACAAAACCAAACCATGGCCACATTAACAAGTTGTCTGATAATGATATTCGTGAAAATAAGACCAGTGTTATGGAGTTCTAATAAGTGGCCAACACAAACACCACTTGACAAACTTCAGCATATTCCTTACTGAGCATGATGTACAGCTGCTTCAACTGAGAACGTCAGCCTCCCTTTACCAGCTTGCAGCTTTAATCCCTATTAATCTATTACAATCTTCCCCCAAGTGAGTGCACCGTCACACCCATTCACTTTTCAAGGCCATGGCCTCATACATCACAACATGCAACACACTTCAGCTCTGCAGCTACACTACTTGCACATAACCTGCCTGCAAGACAAAGAAAATACTAGTATTTATGTAGTCACTACAAATTGTGATATGCTTTGCAATTTACTAAAATCATTTCCCTTGAACTCTTAAAGTGAGGTGGTTAAAGACTGTACAATTTTTTTGACCAAATTTATTACATTTATTGGATTATGTGACCGTCTTGATTCATCAGAGTGCAAAAAAGCCAAAGCAACATTAAAAATGGTTGATTATTGCAGTCATATTTCAGGATATCACGAAGACTAAGGCAAAAAGTATCTGCCATGTGCTAACTCAGGTGTTGTACTCGGTTCCTTCCAGGCCACAGCTCTGCAGAGATTAGTCTCTTTCCTCCTCTAAAGGCCACTGCACACAGTCATGTCACGGCACATAGTGCAGCGGTGCTATAGAATGCATGAGAACGCAAATAAATGTCAAGCTCATTTTTACACTCTACTTATATAAATTTATCACAATTGAAATAAGTTTATTACCTCTTCACAAAGTACAGTGTTCAAGGTGAAGGATATGAGGTGGAAAAAACACTACTACACTAGCAACATCAGCCAACAGACCATTAGTGTTTAGCATGTCCAGTAGGGTGGCCTCTCAGCTTCTGTCCGAGAGCAACGCAGAGAAACTTCATGCATTTGCTACAAGCTGCATTGACTACTGTCACGTTCTTCTTACAGGACTACTTAAGAAAACAACGCATACAAAATGCAGCAGCACACATCCAAGAACCAAAACAGAAATGCGCTACAGTCCTCTTTCGGATATTACGCTTCTAAAGTGGAAAAGTATTCCACTTTTTAAACAAGCAGTCAAGCACTTTATAAAACTATATAAAACATTTCAAAATATCTCGCTTTAGTGTTTAATTACAAGACAACAGCCCTTCATCTTTTTATAATTTAAATTTAATACCTAGTTTCTTCTATTGCTATTCAGCTTTATCACCTGTCTGTAAGCAGGTAGAGCTGCCACCAATATGAAGTGCTCTACAAACTTCTAATTCGGCATGATGGCTGGTTCTACGAGAAGATGCAATAACGTGGCTATTGACTGATTGGCTCTACATTTATGTCAATATTGTGCCATCATAGTGCTGTGTCACTTCAAACCCAAAAACTATTCAATCAAATAAGTTATGTTCACTCGCACAAATGCCAAATAAATGAATACAGTCCATTATCTTAAATCCACCACTTAATTAAAAGTCAAAGCTTCAATCTAACACCGGTTTCTAAATGTTAATACGAGCATTAGCTTAGCAGCCAGATCTGCTCATCACAGAACATTCAATTCTAACAGCCTTACTGACAAAAATTTAGATGACTCAAATTTGAGGAAGCGAAGCCGAGCACACTGTTAGGGGAACAGAAAAGTGAAATTAAACCTCATGTGGTGTCTGGAGCTGGAATCTTAGATAAGATAAGCTACCCAGGTCCTTTCTCCTAGCTAACTTAGCTAAAGAGATCCAAACACCCCAGTGCAGGTTCTGCTGCTCTGCTGTTGCAAGTATAGATGGTAAAAACTTATAATAGTGAGAATAAAGTCGAGTGACTGGTGGTGGAGTGAGAAGCCAAAATCAGACCTGTTCTGTAAGAGCTTTAAGCTGCAGCCTGATAACGCGAGTGCACAATGCCTCCCACACAAATTCAAATGACTGGTGCTCAAGTAACAGAAATATAATAAGTAAACGACTTCTAACATCCAACACCAAGAACATAATACAGCAGCTGGTTTGCTTTAAACTTACGCACATCTTTTTTACTTAGTTTTACGAGCAAAGACACAGTGTCATGGTTCCAAGCCACTGTTATTCTAAAGCATCAAAATCTGACCATGGAGAATTTTCAATTTTCTAAACACAAGTTACAAGCCATTTCCAAAAGGTGCTCCGCTTCTGAAAAGAGGAGCAGCAACCAACATTTTTTTCACCTGCGAGTTTAATGTTTGAATGAATTTCCCTTTCACGTCGAATTCCAGCAAACATGGCCACGACAAATGGTGTGTTTATACCATAATGTCTTGTGAGCACAGCTTAATGCTCTAAACACAACTGATGAAGGTCTTGCTAATTAGCTGATGAATTGAATCATGCATTTAATAAGCCCTCAGGTCTGCAGTGCTGTGGCCCACCAGGACTGAAGTCTGACAAGTGTGCTCACTAAAGTCACTACAGAGTCCTAGTGAAGTAGCTTCAGGAAGGCCATCAAGTTTGCAGTACATGTTCCAAAAGTGAGGCTCCACAATGTAAAACCTGATGTGACTGCAGGGCTCAGCACGTGTGAGCTGCAGCTTCATTATTACAGTGAGGTTCACCTGCAAGACGTTTTACACTGCAGTTGTGGATATTCAGGTTTAATCTGCTTTAAAAATGGGTGTATAATGTAAGTAAAGGTTTTAGATTAGATTCGATTCGATTAGATTCAACTTTGTCATTGTGCAGAGTACAAGTACAGGGCCAATGAAATGTAGTTAGCATCTAACCAGAAGTGCAATATATAACATTATTTACATAAAGTGCGGTGGTAACAGTGACCAGTGCATAAATATAACTGTTATATACATGTGTGTACAAGTGAAATGTGAAATATGTAATATGTAATATAAAATATGAAATACAATATAAAATATACAGTGTTATCTATGCAGTGTTATATGTATCTATATATCTGTGTATTAAGTTTATATACAGGAATGTACATATTGAATATATAGTATATAATATACATATATGCATAACACATACATAAAATGAGATACGCAATAATATGATTGTAGGTTATTATATACACATACGTATACAAATATAGACATGTAGATGTAATAGATACTGTACAGATGGTGCATTATGTATGCACTGGGAGCAGCAATACAAATGAAAGTTGTATGAATGAAGTATATCATCAGTGCTGAAGGTGTAGGAAGTGCAGTTTTTTAAAGTGACTGTGTAGCGTTCGTCAGGATAACCGCCTCAGGAAAAAAGCTTTTCCTAAGCCTGCTGGTGCGGGAGCGGAGGCTCCTGTAACGCCTGCCAGCTGGTAAGAGGCTGAAAAGTCTATGATTTGAGTGGGTAACATCTTTGATGATGTTTCTTGCCCTGCCCATGCAGCGTCTGTTCTATATGTCCTCGATGGTGGGTAAATCGGTGCCTGTGATGCGCTGCGCCGTTTTTACTACCCGCTGGAGTGCTTTGCGGTCAGCAGCGCAGCAACTGCCGTACCATACAGAGATGCAGTTGGTGAGTATGCTCTCAATGGTACAGCGGTAAAAGTTCACCAGGATCCTGGGAGACAGGTGAGCTTTCTTGAGGCTCCGCAGAAAATAAAGGCGCTGCTGCGCCTTCTTGATGAGGATGGAGGAGTTCAAGGACCAGGTGAGATCCTTGGAGATGTGGAGACCAAGGAACTTGAAGCTGGACACCTGGTCCACTGCAACTCCACTGATGGAGATGGGGGTGTGAGCCTGGTTCCTAGTCCGTCTGATATGTGGTTTATGTGGTTAAACCACCTGAAAATTTGGGCAAGTTGGTTTGACTAAATTTACTCTGTAAATAATGATACTGCAACAAAAATCCTTTATAGTTTAGGACTAAGCTAGGCTTCCTCTTTTAGTTAAAGCACAGAGTGGCAGACTTCTCTGGCTTATCCTGTGAAATGTGACAGGAACCGCAAGCTGTGAGCTTTGCTCACGTCTACAGGGCTGGCGTTCTACAGTCTCATCAGCATCCTCAGCTGCCTGCTTTCACCAACAGACCTTTGTGTGAAATGAGAGTGTGCAAAGTTTCACGTGATGACAAAATGGACCTTTGTTCACACAGTCTAAATGCATTACAGTGCTACATAATCAGATATCAATTAAGGGGCGTAATTACTACCTAATTCTAACTAACACGGTGCAATGCAGCACAGTAGTAGTGACAGGTGTACCAGTTCGGTATACTGGTCAAAACTCTTGCTCTGGCATAAGTAACAACTTTTGTAGAGGCAGGCCACAAATAAATGCAGATAAACAACAGATAACAGCATAAACAACAGTAATGCCATCCCTATTAGCTGTATGCCCAACTCAGGGACATTTCAGTCACATTTAAAATAAACAAAACATAGCAGACCCTGTCTAGTCTGCTGCATCTAAAGTAGTCCACTGAAGGGATTAACCTTAGCCCACCATTGACACCAGACGAACTGCTGCACTTTCAGCTGCATTAGAGGAGGCTATAGCAATAAGCCGTCGATCACCTGGTACTGATAATATGAACGACTAATGTTTTCCAGTCCGAATATCAGAGGTAAGAGCATTTAGGGTGACTTGAAAAATTTGCTGAAGCTAATCATGATTTCTTTCAATTCAAATTCAAACAAAAAAGCCACAGTAGAAGAAGTATAAGAACTTTAGCCTTGTAGAAATTAATACTTCGGCTGTTAAAAATAATTCTTATTAAAATATAGAGGGACACTTCAGAATAATAAGCCCATACTAACCTTTAGAAACATGTTTATATGCACATTTGCATGAGAAATAGTGTGACCATACAAGCAAATAAATAAATAAATAAATCCAGCCTACTTTCTTGATTCTGTTGTGCAACCAGCGTTCAGACGGCCCATACATAATGACTGGAACTCCTGTGGAACGACTGTTTTGATACAAACACTAATGACTTAATTTTCTAGACAAAGAGGAAACTTTCTTCCAACGTCCAGTGGCTCAAAAAGAACTCCAGCGACAATATAATCATGTCCAATTCTGGCAAACCAAACTTTTGTGTACTTGTATAGCCTACCTGACTCAAGTCTCTGACATAGTGATCGCCTAGTTGCTTCTGCCTCTGGTTGAGGATGGTCAAGCACATGCCTGCACCACTGCAGAGGGTCTCCACCAGACCACAAACATGACATGGAGGATGAATATAGCCTGGGAAGAGAACAAAAGAAATTGTTCAAAGCTGTGGGCAAACAGAAATTGTTCAGGAGCATCTACTTTCAGCGTGGAGAGATTTTTAACGAAAGTGTTTTATTGCTTCCACAGTAGAGAGAAACAAAGGAAGACTAAAAGAAGAAATGTCACATTTGAAAGCAAAACACTGAACACAGACTTGACTCAGCTCAGAGGATACTCCATTATTAGTACGCCAGATCTTCAGACGCCTCCGAGAAACACATTTTTAGAAGTCGGCTAATCTCTGGCTGTGAGCCTGCCCTTTCACGACACGCTAACCCATGACATGTCACTAAATAACCTGCTGGCCTTAGTGGCCATGTCCCTCAACCTACACCTTCTCAACAAGATCACAGATATTTAAAAAGACACGTAATGAGAAGCCATCAGACGCTTCAGCATGTGATCTTTATTTTCTCATTTTCTTCTTCAAGACACAGTAAGGCTTCTTTGGGAGAACATCTCCATAAACACTCACTGAGAGCAAGAACTTCATCTCGAATTTGGCGAGGACCGAGGAACCTCGCAACAGCAGCTCCTAAAGCATCGATAGCAGAGTCTGAGATTATGGTGGGCTGCTGCCATAGCAAGTACAAACTGCGTCTCACGCGAGTGGAGATGTTACAAACACGTGAAATACAAAACACTTGAAGCCTAATATGACAAGCCTACAGAATGTAGGACAGGCTTCTCAAACTTATCCCCAAGGCCATTCTTAATGTGCCAGTTAATCAACCAGATAAACCCTAGCAATACCATGACTTTCACCTAAAAATGTTTTATGACCGGAGAGAAAAAAGCAGAACAGCTAGGAGGCCGAGTGGGGCGGCCGGGTGCGGATGTATGTCAGATTTTCTGCTTGAGTGACTATGGTTTTGGAAATTGGTTCAATTATCATCTTCACTCTCCATTCTCATTCATCTGACAAGTAGGTCAAAGAGTTTTCTTTTACTGGCTGGTACAGGGTCCACTGGAAACACTCCATGACCACTCATATGACTATTCAGAAATCAAACAAAGAAAGGGCCTCATGTACTACTAACTCAACCAGTAGTCCCAAACACACTACAATAGTAAGCCACAGATTTAGGCTCTCAGTCCAGCTTTGACCAGGCCTGCTTCAGCCAAACAGCACACGGATATAATACACTTCCCCAAGATTTAGTTAAACGGACTCGTTTATTGTGACAGCGTTAAGGAGTGGATGGAAGTGATCACATATGGTCCAACAGCAACATTTGAAATGACCATTCAAAAAAACCGAGCAACAGAGGTGCCATGTGCTAATTCAACCTGTAAAATTTAAACAATACAGCCACAGCTACGTCTGCTCGAGCAAGGCGGCTCGCTGACGTCCCGTCTTTTCCCGTCCCTGCGGTGTTCACTGCTATCAGTTGAGGAGAGAACGAGATGCATCAGAACTGCTGTAAACAGCGGGTCTCGTTCGCTGAGGCTGTGGAAGCGAAATGTTCGGGGGCGAACAGGAGGACAAAAGCAGGGACACGATTCAACGGCATGCCTACCAGGTCTCATCGGACTCCTGGCTGAACTGGAAAATAGAATCCAGGTCCAGCAAGTCCACCTCGTCCAACACGGTGGGCTCAGACGCCAGACCCGTGTCCTGCTCCGCCTCCTCCGCAGTGTCAGCGGCGGAGTGCGGCTGGAAATACGGGAAAGGCTCCTCGGGCGCGCAGCACGGGGGCAGGGCGGAGTGGATGGAGAAGCCGGGCCCGGAGCAGAAACCTCCGGAGGAAAAGAGGGACAGCGGAGGTGGCGGCGAGGGCAGAGAGCGGGGGCTCGCGAGCGTGTTCACGGCGTGCGCGCGCGTCCTCAGCTGCTCGTTCTGCCGCTCGAGCTTCCTCACGAGCTCCTGCAGCTTCTTCACCTCTATCTCCGCGTTCACGACGCCACAGCTGCCGTCCGCCGTTATTCGGGGCTTCAGCACCGCGGCCTCCATTGGGCTAGAAAAGCTGTGAGAATAATGAACGTAATAAAGTAATATGGTGGCCGGGTCCTCACTGTCCCCCGCCGCCTCGCCGTGATTTCAGGCGGCGCGTGTGACTCCCGCCGTGGCCCCGCCCATGGCGCTGAACGCGGCTCGTCCAATGAGCTCCGCGGAATCATCAAGACCACGCCCGCCTCTGCCCTGCAGACCAGTGTGACCTCTGGCGTCGAGACGAAGAACTGCAGGCGAGAGCGCTAATTGGCAGTAATTTCAGTGGAAAAATGGGTTTCTTAGCGAGAGCAGACGTAAGAAGCGTATAACATATTCCTCAAGACGAGAGCACAAGAACATTACTATCACATTATTCTCCCTATTTATTAACATTCTAACCTGTATTAAGCAATCATGACGTGAAACATACTGTACTGGTAAATCATTTGATTTACTAGTACAGAAGAAAATGGGGAATGTACAATGCACTGTTATTGTTCTATCGCGTTATTTCACAAAATATTAAAAATCTCACTCAGTTTTTTTATGTTTTTATTATTCATGTCTGCATACAAAGTCATGAAGTTGAATTAAAAAGTTGAGCAAGTCGTTAAAAACACCACGCTCTTACACGTAGAGCAGACTACATACACATACAGTGGGTTTCTATATGTTTTATATGTGTGTTTTATATGATTCATTACAATTTAGATGTAACATATCGTAGAAACCTTAGTCAAGTTTTGAAGGCTAAGTTTCTTTTTTTCGTTTCAGGTCAAAAATAGAAAACTTCCCATTCATGAAGGCTCATCCTGTTTTCCGTACATTACATTTCTGTGAAGTATTCTGCGTTATTTTTGAGTGTTTCATTGTAGATCTCGAAAGGCTTCAGTAATGTCCATTAGAGCAAACATCAATTGCCCTGTGCTGGAGCTCTGCTGGTTTCATGGCACAACAACTGTAAAGGAAAGTAAAGATCCAGGACAGCACATTCATAAATCCATAGGTTCATTTGAGATTTCAACAGGACCAAATAAAAGCTTTTTACACATGGAAGAAGTCCTTTATTACACCACTGTAAAACATCTACTATAGACACTTTTTTGCAAGTTGTGTTTACATCATATGAAATATTAGAGAAAGTAAACCACACGTATCTTTTTTTTCTAATGCTCATAATCATTCATTTCTTACAACCATGACTTCCAGCACAAATCTCGTTATATCCTTTTCCCCTTGTAAACACGTCAAAGAAAAACACCACATACTTGCTACCAAATATATTCAATGTTTTTGGATCCAGCAGTTCGGTATGTTGCTTTCTTTTTTTGTAGTGACCAACACTGTCTCCATATCTTCAGTGAAACCACTGATCTGAAAAAGAGATAATGAAAGACTATGATGTGTGTTTGCTGACTTATTTATTAGGGTTCAACTGATATCAACACCACATCTATGGCATCAATACTGGCACTTAAATGCAGTGTCCATATCGGCATCGGGAAAACGATGCCACAAAGCAATGGACAGACGGAACTTAGCAACATATCGGTGATGTGGGATTGACGAGCAGGATGAAAAATGCTAATGACAAGAACCGTGCTGTAACGCAGCACTGCTGTGTCTGATCCACTTGTACCAGTGCAACACACTAACACACCAGTGTCACTACAGTGCTGAGAACAATTCACTACCCAAATAAACCTCCTCTGTGGTGGTCCTGACCATTGAAGAACAGGGTAAAAGGGGGCAAACAAAGTAAAGAGTGGACTACAGTTGAAAAAGAAGAAAGAAAAAGATGGACTACAGTTTGCAATTGTAGATCTACAAACCGCACCTATGCGGCAAGTGGAGCTGATAAATATCGATATCAGAAAGGAAGAAATGCTATCGGTGCATCCCTAGTGTGTATGTATGCTTACGCAATAAAAGATGTGACTGACTGGGTGTTTGAGAGTGAGGTGTTACCTTTGGTCTTCTTGTAGCAGTTTTCGCAGTTTATCTTTTCTCTGTGCACCCACAGAGTGGCGCCTGCCTCCAGACTCCCCAGAGAACGATAGCACAGCTCACACTGTGAAATGAAGGGACACAGAGGCATATGTGACCGTTTCTGTCCTTTGTCTCTTCATTTTAAATGTTCCTTTAAACTTTTTTTCACTCCCAAAGGAATGGTGCAATATTTTTAGATGCTCTAGAATTCAGCTTTGAAGAAAATGAACAGAAACTGCAGCCCAACAGAACCAAATCAGAATAATATATGAGATCCAGCTGATGCAGAATTCCTTATAAATGTAAGGTACGTAAATGAGAGAGTGGGTGGGTAGAACAGAGAGATGGAGAGGATAGAGAGTATAAAAGAAGAAAGAATAAAGGAAATGAGAGGAGAAAAGTGCAGGGGACAGAGAGGTTGTGAAGAACTGAAGCAGAGATGGGATGTGTTAAAGACAGCTGTAGTAAATTAGATGGGTGGAGATCAGTGGTGAGAGGGCGTGACCCATCATCATCATCATCATCATCATCTTTTCTCTTGCGTACACTACCATTCAAAAGTTTGGAATCACTGTTTTCAATAATGTAAAACCAAGTCAGTTGCAGATAGATGCACACTAGACTTCAAATAGCTAGTATGAAGTTAGCTTCATAAAAATCTTTGTACTTTTTTTTGTGTCCAGAATGTCAAAAAGAGCTAGATCCATAATAACTGAAGGCTCCACAGAACTGCGAAAGAAGTCTCAACAAAATTAATATACACAATGCCTCATATTCATGGAGCATCTCAAACAGACAACCTGACAGAAAAATGATTATAAATAGACAATTACGGTATGCTACTATTCATTTCATAACTTCTTGTTGTTCCAAAAAGTTTAATATTAAATAATACATCATAATAAAATATTATGCATTAGATATGCTAATAAAAATATGATAATAAAATACATTCTGGTAGTTAAAATACCTTCTGGTAGTGATATCCTAAAATATTTCAAGAACTGAGCAAAATGATTATTAATCTGACAAGTGATTCCCAACCTTTGAAGAGTGGTGTATAAGAACAGCTTTTTGGCCAAGAGGCAAATGGGCTACGGCAGTCGTGGGCTGGAGGTTAGGGATCCAGCCTCGTGACCGGAAGGTCGCCAGTTCGATCCCCAGAGCCGACAGCACATGACTGAGGTGTCCTCGAGCAAGACACCTAACCCCCAACTGCTCCCCGGGCGCTGCGGATAGGGCTGCCCACCTCTCTGGGCAAGTGTGCTCACTGCCCCCTAGTGTGTGTGCGCTCACTAGTGTGTATGTGGTGTTTCACTTCACAGATGGGTTAAATGCGGAGGTGAAATTTCCCCGTTGTGGGACTAATAAGGGTCACTTAAACTTAAAAAATTCCAGTGAGGAATGCAGAAAAATTTTAAATCAAGTTTTTTAAATGTGCACCATTACATTACATTTTATTACTAAAGTGTGATTTAATATCTTTTATATGGACCATTCTACCAAACTTTTTCAAATCAAATTGGTTCTACCAAACTTTTAACTGACCTGCTTTGAGTGACCCCATACCTTAATTATGGTTATTTTATTAAAACAAATGATAGAAGAAAACAATCATTACACTACTGAAGCTTCACCAAATGCTCTGAGCAGAGTACTCAGGAACATTAGAACACAAGTTCATGACTGGCACATGCAGCTTAGAACAGCTGTACATGCAAAAATGAATAATATATATGAATATATCTATTAAAACACAAAGAGTTTACTTAATATAGGAAAATGTGCGCTTCAGCAGTGACTCTTAAGGTGACAAACTGATTTTCAGAGTTTGGGATGCATTTATTTCAAAACGATGGAATGTAACTGCTCTTTGACTTGAGTCAAGACAGTGTGCTTACTGATGGAGTAGTGCCCTTTCAGACTCTTTCAGTCTCAGTTTAAACTTGACTCCTAATCTTTCACAACAAAACCAGTCTCTGACACATCTTCTAAATGTACCTTGAAGCAGGATGTGTGACTGAAGATCTGAAGGTCATCCAAAATCATCCGCTCTCCTCCAGAAATGTTTTTACCACAGAATGAGCAGAGATCTCTTTTGCCCACAATCCTGTTGGATGGACACCACTATCAGCTTAGACTTAACAGTAGATGATCTGTGAAACGATTTTCACTTTACATTTTGCCAGGAACTGTGGTGCTGGGAACGTATCTAACTGACCTGGTTGACAGCTGTGTGAGTGGTGGTGAATTCACAGAAAGTGAAGGCAGAGTTTGGGATGTCGTTGGACTCTGTTTGGCACTTGTTCTGAGCGCTGTACTGTAAAAAATCAGGAATACCGACAAAACAATTAAACTACCCTGTAGGTCAACTTTGATGGTGTGGCCTTAGAGCTTAGAGACTGTATTTGTATTAAACCCATTTGTTATCATGCACAATTTTTTTCAGCCATGCTCCTGCTCAGCACATTTCAACCTACTGGCCACACCTGGTCCAGCTCACTACGTAAACACATAAACCAAACTTGTCACGTAACAGATAAGATCAATCTGGAGATGTCAGTGTGAAAATCACCAAATTGTGCTGGATACCAATCCTCCGAGACAGGAGGTAAATACCCCTGCTGTAGCCTTTCATGCAAATTCTGACAGAGCCACTCTGCAGACTCCTCCCAGCTTAGCACTGACTTCACTGTGCCTGATACACTTGTACCAGCACCACACCCACCATCAAATCATTACTATGCCAGTGTCACTACTGTGAATAATATCTGGCCAACAGTGGTCAGAAATTGACCAATGCTAAATGAGTAAAGGATAGCTTAAAACTTCTGCAGTAACAGATGGGATACAGTCTGTCAATGCATACTTTGTAGTGGCCCTAGAAAGTAAATGGAGCTCATAAATTGGCCAATGAGTGGAAGTACAAGGTGGGTGTTTCTATTAAAGTGAACAGTGAGTGTATGCCATTATGTCAAAATATAGAAAGTATATTTAGCTATTTTGCTGGAAATTGAATGGAATTTTCGTGTAACTCTCTTACCTGGTATTGTATGCTGGCTGAGATGAAATATAGCCCGGAGAATCAGACAGGATTTTTGGGCTACATGAAAAAGAAAGAGACTGATTAGATTATTGATTCGCCTCCTTCATATTTTGAGTAGAGTCTGAACTGAAGACATTCTAAACAATATTTTACACTTGTGCAAATATGTTTATAGTCAATGGATAATAAATAACATTTACAAACTTTAATGACACATAATAATTGAAATAACTCTATACTGGCATAGTCTGTCTTTGACAAGACAAACAAGCAAATAAGTAGGTTTGGATTTGTATTCAATTATTAAAAGGCCAGGACCCACTGACAGGTCCAGACTTCCATTCCTCACTCCTATAACTCAAGGAACAACCTGGCCAGTTTGCATAGCTACAACCCCAATTCCAGTGAAGTTGGGACGTTGTGTAAAACATAAATAAAAACAGAATGCGATGATTTGCAAATCCTTTTCAACCTATATTCACTTGAATACACTACAAAGACGAGATATTTGATGTTCAAACAGATAAACTTGGTTGTTTTTTTAACAAATATTCACTCATTTTGAATTTGATGCCTGCAACACGTTCCAAAGAAGTTGGGACAGGGGCGTGTTTCCCACTGTGTTACATCACCTTTCCTTTAACACTCAATAAGCGTTTGGGAACTGAGGACACTGATTGTTGAAGCTTTGTAGGTGGAATTCTTTCCCATTCTTGCTTGATGTACAGCTTCAGCTGCTCAGCAGTCCGGGGGTCTCCGTTGTTGTGTTTTGCTTCATAATGCGCCACACATTTTCAATGGGAGACCAGTCTGGACTGCAGGCAGTGTTGATATGTGGCTTCGCTTTGCATGGCGGAGTTTTAACTTGCACTTGTAGATGGAGCGACGAACTGAGTTCACTGACAGTGGTTTTCTGAAGTGTTCTGAAGTGCCCCCCCCACACCTCTGAGTTTTGTACAATACTGTGTAAAATGGCCAATATAGACTATAAGTATAAAGTATAAGGTAGGTGTTTCTAACAAGCTGAAAAACGCGGGGGTGTAATTATGTAGATGGAAAATATCTTTGATCTATAGCTATTTTGAATGGTAATAGATTGTTATGCATAATTTTCATTTCCAGTGTATCTACTTTCTGTATGACTTTCTTACCTGGCAGTGTTTGCCAGCTGAGATGAATTATAGCTGGGAGTATCAGAAGGACTTTTTGAGCTAAGAAAGAAAAGACAACATTGATTAGATGATCGATTCATCTTCTTCCTTTGAGAAGAGACATAATTATAAAGGTCATATAAACAACATGTTAGGCTTTTTGCTGATATGACATAGTCAGTCTTTGTTTAGATTGACAAAGACAAAAAATATAGCTCAGAGTAAATACTGAGCTAAAGTAAATACGTTTGGGTTTATATTATCCCCTTAAACCCACAGACACATCCAGACCTCCATTCTTCATTCTTACAATTTTGGAATAACTTGCCCAGGTTGCACTGTATCTTGTGTAATTATAAGCCCTGAATAATAAACCCTAGGATGTAAATGAATAAAAAAAATTAATCTTAAAGTACCTGATCAGTGAAAGTAGCCAAAGAACTAAAGAACTCCAAACCACCATTTCCTAAGGTAATTAGCCAAATAATGTAAGGTCAGGCCTGTCCAATAGAAGAGGTAAGGAACGTTTCTATTGGACAGTCCTTACTTTAGGCTTAAATTATGCAGCTTTACTCAGAAATGCATAAAACGCACATAAAATACATAAAATGTTTTCTATGACCTTGCCGGCAGTGTTCTTATCCAGAACTCTGAGTACAGTCTGACAGACACAGTATAATGAATGAAGGTACGACATCATTCATAGATTTGAAAACGAATGTCAATCAATTCAACAAAGAACAGGCAACCAGTGCAGTTACTCAAGTTCTCTCTTTCAGTTGTACAAGATAGCACTTTAGCAGAATCTGCCCAGTAAACAGGTTGGTGCGTTAGCAGGGGTGTCATTAGAAATGTATGGATTGGGGCAAAGCCTTTACTTAGGGGGTCTGAGAGTGTGCTTCCCAAAATGTCTGTTCATAATGAACCTTTTGAGTAGCAGTAGGTGGAAATATGCCTATGTGGTCAAGTTAGAACACAGTAGATGTGTCTTTTCATAGTTTTCATTAAGCACAGATCTTGTACAACTTGAATATTATATCTATACACAGACCGCAGCTCAAACAATGGTATTAAAGTAAAGGAATGTTATCTCCTCTCTCTTAGATAAGCTGCAGCTACTACATATGTTCTCCAAATGCACAGATTGTAGGTCAGTTTGTGCAACCAGTGAGAGTGTGATTTGCAGTTGCACTTACATGTTTACCAGTCTAGGTGACATGCTCATAGTGACATTTGACAGCACAAATATGCACACATACACAAACATATAGTGAATTTGACATGATGGTGCAGTTGAAGAATCAATGAAAAATATCGATGTGAACTAATAAATATACATTTTTTTGGTTTGGGGTGGCCTAAATAACATTTAGGGAAGGCTAAAGCCTGAAACTAGCCCAACAACACCCCTGTGTGGTAGTCCATAGTGTTGAAGTGAGTATAACAGTAGTGAAAGTGAAAGTGACAACGCAGCGTTAATATGCCTTGAAAAGAAATCTCACCTGACAGGGTTTGTGTGCACAGTGGGAGACACTGTAGGAATCAATAGATCAGCAGGTTTGTCCAGCGCATTACTGAAAAAGAACATGTATTATAAGCAATACTAAGTTGTGTCTTTATTAGGTAGGTTATGAATAAACATCCCAATGATGGTAAATAATTGTACATTTTTGTAATCCAAGTTTTTACCTGGGAGCTTTACCACTGCTTGCAGCTGGGTCAGGGGTAGGTGATTTTGTTGTTGATGTAATAGTTGTAGTAGATTTTGATGCAGCATTGCTGTGGGTATAAATTCAGATGTGATCTCATGATACATACGTTTTTCTTTCGTTGTGGTATTAAATAGTAATTCAATGCTGTCACGTCTTTGCTCGTAGCTCTTTGAGAACAGTTCTTTTCAGACCACATCATGCATCTTTTTGTATTAAGGTCGCATACAAGCTCATAAAGAAGATCTGGTTCATGTTTAGATCTCAAATACAAAATCAACACTATACTGATGAAGATACACTATATGGTCAAAAGTATGTGGACTATCACAACCCTAACCCTAACCTTATGGACTTTCTCCCGTATCTATAACAGTCTCCACTGTTCAGGGAAGGCTTTCCACAATGCTTTGGAGTCGAGCGAATTTGTGCTAATTCAGTCAAAAGGTCAAATCCAGAGTTATCCATCAGACTGGCTGACAGTCGTTTCCACTGCTTCCGAATCCAGTGGACTGGACAATAACAGCGCTTACAGTTGACTGGGGCAGGACCAGCAAGGCAGAAAATTAACAAACAGATTTGTGGCAAAGGAAGTATCCTACTCTCCCACTTTTAAGGTCATTGAACTTTTTCTTAGTATGGCCTGTTGTACTGTGAGTCTTTAGAGACTGCACTGCTATGTGCTGCGAAGACAATCATCAGATTCATCTGAGCAGAGAAGAAATCCATAGCAAAAGTGACGTTACAAAATATTATGTTCCGTAGCATTGAACTGGTCTTAGTTGAACGCAAACAGGTGAAGTTTCTTACCTGGTTACGGTTACTGTAGTAGATTGTGGTGTAGAGGGTTTGATTTCACTCTTAGTGCTGTGACAAAACAACAGAATTATGCACTGTTTTACTGATTCCACTGAGGAGTGATTTGTTCTGCCATGAGAGAACACTTACATTGGAGAAGTAACAGCTTTAGTTGACGGTGCTGGTGATAGAGGAGCACTGTTGTTACTGCAGAGAAAGATGAGTAGATTCAGTCTTAGTAGCTTTTCTTTCAACATGAACATAAATTACAAATCAAAGTAAGTGGGGAAATCAAACAGACATTTTTGATATCTCCTCTATCTCTATATAAATGAAAAGTCAATAGAGTGGACTAGTTTATTTTTAAGTCAGTAAGACCAACCCATTGGTGAAATCTTTAGGAGGCTCCTTTGACACTGGAGACTTCTCATCCATGGATATTTTAACAGGAGTTAATCTTTGGCCAAGAAGACAAATAAGACAATATCAGAATGAAGATAAACAAACTGCAGAGCAAATCATAGATGGTATGGAACCTGAACACAATGTCATTATTGTCTTGTTTGGCGTGATTCCCCCATTAGTGCCCCTTTCATCTCTGAAAGCTAAATTTGCATATTATGTCACTATAGCACATCACATTGACTATCTATTGGTCTAAAGCTTTATTTGTGTATTAATTAAAATTTATTTTTCATTGTTTTACTCTCACTCTGTTTATTACTTATTACATTTTTTCTATTGCCTTTCGAGTCATCCTCGAAAGGGTAAATAAATAAGATTTGGGGGGGCGTTGCTATAGAATTTGTCATGGCTTCCAAGCCATGCATCTGGTTGAATTACATAATTACATAGTTTCTGGTGAACCCCTTAAAATCCCAGGCTTATTACATACGAAGGCTTATTATTCAGCAACTACAGGGACTTCAATGCAAACTGGTTGAGTTATCCTGTACATAAGGGAGCCAAGTAAAGTTTTAAATGAGTTTGCATTTGGGAGCAAAATCAGAACTTCTATGTTATTTCACTTACGCTTTCTCGCTTGAATTGGCACCTGAGAACACTCGAGCTGTAAAACTTTTAGAGGTCGTCATAAGCGTGGGATTCCTATAAGAAAAACATATAAGCAAGGCCATATGCAGATGGGTGCTTTTTGAGATTGTGCTTTGCTGCGAGCTCTTACTTGGCAGGGACTGGAGGTTTCTTTGGGGTGGTGGGAGTCGGACTGGTGGCAACAGTCACAGAGCTCTTTGGAGTTGCAGTAGGCCTTAAGTAGATGAAAACAGAAGACAGTAAACATGAAAAGCATTTACGAGGAGAGAATGTAGAGAAAACGTGAAGACTTTAGGAGTAGAGAACATGGGGTCTGTACATAACCGATCCAACAACAACAGGTAAAGGAAGAATCTCACTGTTGTCAGAAGAAAACCTTGTATCTTTAAAATGGTAACTTTACAGGAGAAGGGAAAAACCTACTTTACTTTTACTATAAGTCAATGGAACCAGACTTTTTCCAAGTCATTTTGGGTCATTTCTTTTAGTCCATTCATCATGAAATTTGCATACAATGTAAAGAGCAACAGGTATTTTCTCATTATGCCAAAAACTGAAAAACATTAAAAAAATGGAGATATGAGGTTTTGCTCTGACAACAGCCATATATTACCTCAACATGGGACCTGCAACATGTATGTTAAGGGAAGCCCCAATCTCAAGGTGAATTTGTTATATGTTAACTGCCAGTCAATGTGTGTTCATGGCAATAAAGTTAAAAAACAATTCATTGGTCAGGACGTCGAGAGCTGAAGAGACCTAACACAAACTATAAGCATATTTACAAAGTGACAGTGGAATCAACCAATCACATTGTGATTTCCAAAAAGCAGGACTAATGTTGTGAGGAAAAACATCATTCTAAGCCTTCTGGAAGTCCTAGATACGTAACTCACAAACTTTGAGTAAAAAATATCTGGATTTAATCTAGAATGGCCAATAAATGTTCATGCGAATCACCACTAGCTTAACAGTAACAAACTGCCAGAATCCCACAAGCAAAAATTGGCATTATTGAAAAAGGTGGGTTTGTCCTTCATGTTTGACAGAGTTTTGACATTCATGACTCAAATTGTTGAAGGCCTGGCTCTAACAGTCACATTACGCCATTGACTGTTTTATTATTTCTTATACTGATTGAATTGAAGTACCTCACATTCATGAAGAATCTCAGAACATATGTATTTATAAGTCTTTGAGGTATAACTGCCCTTCTTCAGGTAAAAAGGATTGGTCCCTATCCTTTTTTTTAAAATATAGGGCCAAATGAGCCTCAAAATACACATAATCTTATCTTCTAATAATCATTCATACGTTTGATGGAGGTGTAGCAAAACTTAAACTAGGCAAATATAATTTTGAAAACCAGCCAATTCCAGTTAATTCATCTGTTGTTCCAGTTATTCACTCTGAAATGAACTAAAAACAACATGGAGCACCAGTAAATATAAGTCTTTGTATGACTTCTATTCAAGAAAATACATAACATGACCTGCCAAAGGCTAAGTGTGTTGACTTGAAATGAACCTATAGAGAGCTTCATAAACAAGTAGGCTACTGTACGAATACCAGACCAACCTGCTTTTATCTGGCAACTCCTGACTCACATTAAATCTGCCTAAATGATAATTACAGAAGAGAGACAACAAGACTTTCATTGATGTGTCAGACATGACTAACACTAAAGCCTTTCAGTCTATTGTAATGAGGAAACATACTTCTTAGTGAGGGAGTTGACCGAGGCACTTGGGGACACTGGGTTGGTCAGGGTGGCCTCTGCCGGCTTGCTGTGGTAGAAAACACAGAGAATGTGAAGAAAATTATGCCACCCCAGGGAGGTTTAACAATTTGTCTACAGTAAAATTTAATACTGTAGTAGTAATTTAGTTCAAGAGCCAGAGAGTTATTTAATTTTATTAAAGTTATAAAGTCATTATACTTCATTTCCAGTCTAAGCAGCCATTAAGTACAAGCTATTTACTTTAGTACCGTCTTGGCACTAGTCTTTTTTATCTACCTTTGACTGTTGTTCTGAGTTTTGAGAAGGACGCCTCTGCCATAGTTAGGATCCACACTGCAAATCCAAATGATATCTTAGTTGTAAGTATGTGTGATGGCTGGATGATTGTGTGTATTTGTGTGTCTAGATTGTGTCTTACTCCACTGGTTCGTCTTCCTCCATGTCTCTTTTAATCCAGCTGTTGTCTTTTAGTAGACCTGTTCTTCGTTTGGTTGTGTCTTTGATGGCCTGAGTGGGACGAACACCTGCAAAGTAATACATGATGATAAATCTACACTATTCACCCAAACATACATTGACACACATGCATACTCAGACACACACACACACACACACACACACACACACACACCACACACACAGTCCCCAAATACATTCAGACAGTTCTCAAATATAGGGCTAATATACCGGACTGAGAAGCAGCAGCAGACAGATAACAAATTAAAGGAAAGGGTTGAATAAATGAGTGGCGAAACATAACGAGTGGAGATGCTTCCAGACGTGCTATAATAAAGCAATTAACGTCTTACCATGTTCTGGCATGTACAAAAATTCCTTGGACTTTATTTTATTATTACTTATTTTTTTTTTATTGACATCATTGGTGCACAACGGCAATACCTGAGACTGCTCAACTGGCTAGTGTTTCAGGATGAACGGTGCCTGCATTTAGATCTATGAACTAGACAGAAATAAATCAAGTTGAAAATATGTTTAGTGCTGTGCTGGCATGGTTTGGGTCTATATGTCCCTGATATGAAGGAAGGATCACTGCACATCAATTCATACTGACTGATCACTTTCATCTTATGATGAAACAGTTTTATTCTCATAGGAGTGGTCTCATCCTGGAAGAGACCACTCCTATGAGAATAAAAATGTTCCTCATCAAAAGGTCACTAAATGTTTTGATTAGTGTCAAAATGATGTAAATCATATGCTGTGGCCTTCTTTCACCAAATCTCAAGCCACACATTTAGGAGACTTTGAACACTTTTAGGAGATTTTGGACCATGTATTAGACAGCATTCTCCACTTCCATCAAAAAACTCTTGTTGAGGGAATATCCCTGTCCGGCTGTAGAAGTGATTTTGCGCCATTGTCCGGGTGTAGAAGTGGTTTTGGGCCATTGTCCAGTTGTAGAAGTGGTTTTGGGCCATTGTCCGGTTGTACAAGTGGTTTTGGGCCATTGTCCGGCTGTAGAAGTGGTTTTGGGCCATTGTCCAGTTTTATAAGTGGTTTTGGGCCATTGTCCGGTTGTACAAGTGGTTTTGGGCCATTGTCCAGTTGTACAAGTGGTTTTGGGCCATTGTCCGGTTGTACAAGTGGTTTTGGGCCATTGTCTGGTTGTACAAGTGGTTTTGGAAATTCAATTGTTGTAGAAGTGGTTTAGTGGTTCAGGACCATTGTCCTGTTGTCCAAGCCAGACTTTTTTCAACTTCAGTTTCATGTCACATTTGCTTCTAGAATGAACTAATATTTAGTGGAATCCATTCTTCAATCTACCTGCGCAATGTTTTTGCGCCAATGGCTGCCACACAGCCTCTCAAACGTATTGTTGTTATTTTTAAAGATGTATTTACTGCAGAGACTGTGAAGCACACAAACAGAGAAAGAAAATCTTACCAGACTGAAGCGTCTTGTTGGAGGACATCTTGAAACTTTGATTATTTGAATCTGTAAAGATAAAGAATGTTAAGCAGAATAACATTAGTTCTATAACTTTACTACAGATCTTGTCACCGCACACACTGGACATGTTTTGGTATGCCTAGCATATATCTACACCTAAAAAGACATTCAAATAAAGATATTGGTGCCTAGCCTCAGTCAGTAATTCTGTACATTTGGTTGACTACTTTTTTCATATGTCTTCAGTTCAGTTTGTTCATTTTTACATGTCTGTCTTTTCAGTCTCATGCATTTTGAGAACAGCAATAAACATATGCCTAAAGCCTCCAACACTAATAACTGCAGCTGACAGACCAGTTTTAGTACTACATCAAGGGCAGGTTTTCAAATGCACCTTCTAAATCATGCAATATTAATCTTTACACTTTTAAAATAAACTCAGTATAGTTGAATCCTTGGGGTTGCTAGAGGAAAAATAAAAACAAAAATGTGCAACATGAATCAGAGTGCTTCAGCTTCAAGCATGCAGACATAACATTGTAGGCAACAACTGACCAAATAGCACATTTTCATTGCATAGATTTGCATGTAGGCCTCCAGATTAGCTTGATTAGTAACTGACTAAATCACCTAATTAAAGTTGTGAACTTCAATATAAAATAAAGGTTTGAGAACTGATTTTTGTCAAACGTATAGTTGTAAATTTACAAGGAATTTTTACACTATTAAAAAAAGAGGGTATTAAACTGTCAGTGAGGTGGAACGTACTCAGTACTTTTAGTTAGAGAAATAGATGGAGAAGTTGAAATTATAGATTAAATTATATATGTCTTGTCATCAGGCTTTTAATCGTATTGTTCTGTTTTAAAACAGTAGTCTATGAAAGAGAGTCTATGAAATCTCTCTCCCCTGAGGACAAACTTATTAAAGCTACACAACCGGACCTGGAAATCACTGTACATTTGAGGTTGGGTTTACATTGTTTGTACTCTGAATGAAAAATATACCTGCATAGTACCTTTATTTCTGACAGTGTACGTTATATGGAGGTTCTTAAAACATACTTAAAACTTGTATGTATATATATATATATATATATATATATATATACACACACACACACACACACACACATATATATATATATGTGTATATATACACACACACACACACACACACATAATTTGTGTACACACACAACCATATGAATACATTTACATAAATTAAAATAGAAGAATAATGCAGCTCTATGGGCCCTTTAAGAAAGTGGAAGGTGTGACTGGGCGGGTGCTCGTCCTCTGTCTACATACATGAAAGGAATGTGAGTTATTAATAAGAATAAATATAATAATAATGGGCAATAACAGTCAATCAATGCTCTATTCACTGTATATTGTAGCAATTTTAGGTTTTATTACTTGCTGCAGTTATATATTCTTTTACATACAACATCGCTGTGCACACTAGCTTGTTAAGTGTGGGAAAGTTTTATGAGCCTGATGCCATTCATTTTTTGTGGCGATTTGTAGGCGTTTATATTCTTGTCGCACCCATTGTTCAACTGTTTTTGCTCTCTGAGTTTGACCTGAAACAACCTTTCCTTATGACGCACGGAGACACACCCACCCACACAAACACCTGCACAATTATCGCCACCTCTCCCAATTAGCACATGCTTCGAAGACTACATTATTCCGTCCTAGTCTGTCTATTTACAACTGTTAAGTGCCTTTAGACTCTTGCCTAATGCACATAAACCAGCCTTTTATTCTTTCTGACATTTTATGCATTGTTATTGCACTCTAACGTAAGTAACACAAGTTGTTTGTAAAACTATTACTTAATTGTTCTTTTCCAGTTGTTCTTTTCGTTTATTTGTTATAAAGCCTTGAGACAATATCTTTTGACATCAAAGCCATCAAAGCACAGACAAGTGGCTCATGCTGATCCAACGCCTGTAAAACTATTTGAAAGTAAGCATGAACAGGCAGACATGAATATTTGAGAGTATAGAAGAGTATAAACTACTCAAAACATGTGTATATACAAAACAACAACCAGTTCACTGCTACCATGGTAAAACCTCATAACTCAACCCACACCAAACAGCACATAATTACTAGAAAATAGGCTAAGAATGTCCTATAAAGTTGCCAATTTGGAGTTCTGGGGTTGTCTTATGAAAGCAGTGATCTACAGATACAGATAAACATTTGAAGGTGTTCAATAGACACTTAATATGAAACACCGTTCACTTTACTGATCCCACTCACCTCTTTCAGAGGATCCGCAGTGAGTAACTGGTGAAAGGATGCACGTCTTTCTCAGTCTGCCCTGCCACAGGGAGAGAGCTAGATTTAAACAGCAGTGCAGTCCACGCCTCAAACCAGAAAGGTGAGTTTTCTTTCTCATGTCTTCTCAAGCAGTCTGTCTATCTGTAAAAGCACTTTGTTCCAATTCAAGAATATCATTGTTTGCTAGTTTTTTCTGTCTCTTATGCTGCACTTCATCAGAGACATTTTGAACGGTCTTGAATTGTCTTACCCCACTAATTTGTTCTCCTCATGACACTCGGACATTAAAATACAAACAAAAACATCAAAATAAACTACTACAAATGGCACAGGAGCATCCATAAACCTCAACACTTATTATGTATGCAAAAATCTATGAATATGCATAATTATGCAAATTGTAAATACCCCTTTCCAACTCCACTCTGTTAGCCTACTACACTGTATGATGTCTTTATGTTTGAACAGATGAAACAGGGCAGAAATAAAGCTCCCACTGTAACTTTAATAATCAGAATGACACTGTCTTTCTGTCACTTCCGCACTAGTCACACAATTTCACTTGATCAGATGAGCTGTTCTCTAAATTTGCGTCAGTGAAACTTCATGGGCTGTAAGCATCAGACCACACCTCATATTCGACCCCAGTGGTGTTGCCATAGCACTTGAGGCCTGAAGCAACATAACAAGGAGCAACAAGTTCTCCCTCCCTCTCGACTCAGGTTTTAAATGCTTAAAAGTATGTTAATAGTACAGATATATAGTGGAAGAAATATATATAATTTAACAGTATTAGTTGCAGCCTGCTCAGAACTGTTTATAGCATGTCAGATGACAGTGATTGACAGTGGCATCTCCCTGGCAATGTGAACAATGTGGCACCAGCGGCAGTGGTGAGTGACACCACCAACGATGTTAGCAATGCAGGCAGCAGGCAGGATTGATGTGGTTCAGCCCTACCTGTTTGAGCCTTCTAAATTTTAAGGATTGGCCGCTGGCCTCCCGCTGCCTCTCACAGCACATCCTAACATTAGCACATATTAGTATAATTGACTGTCGTCATAAGTACTATGTAGCACCCCACTGATCACTGTTTTCAGAGGTACTTAGAGAGCCTGTGTCTTCAGCAAAAAAAATAAGATCTATATGTCAGTCTGTATAACCACAAATTTCAATCAGATATTTACAGTGGTGGTGATAGAAGCCAGATGTCTGAAGAGTTTAATGCTTCTACAAGCTATGCAACAGAAAGTTAGTAATGGTTATGAATACATATCCTGATGTCCAAGTGAGGTTTTTGCCTTGTGTATATGTATGTATATATATATATATATATATATATATATATATATATATATATATATATATATATATATACACACACACACACACACATTCATAGTGCAGGTTAACAGGTCATTTTGGATATTACAACCCCAATTCCAATGAAGTTGGGACGTTGTGTAAAACAAATAAAAACAAAATACGATGATTTGCAAATCCTTTTCAACCTATATTCAACTGAATACACTACAAAGACAAAATATTTAATGTTCAAACAGGATAAACTTTATAGTTTTTTGCAAATATTCACTCATTTTGAATTTGATGCCTGCAACATGTTCCAAAGAAGTTGGGACAGGGGCAACAAAAGACTGGGAAAGTTGAGGAATGCTCAAAACACACCTGTTTGGAACATTCCACAGATGAGCAGGTTAATTGGAAACAGGTGAGTGTCATGATTGGGCATAAAGGGAGCATCCCTGAAAGGCTCAGTCGTTCACAAGCAAGGACGGGCGAGGTTCACCACTTTGTGAACAACATTGACGAGAACAATGTTTCTCAACGCGCAATTGCAAGGAATTTAGGGATTTCATCATCTACAGGCCATAATATCATCAAAAGATTCAGAGAATCTGGAGAAATCGCTGCAAGTAAGCAGCAAGGCAGAAAACCAGCACTGAATGCCCGTGACCTTCGACCCCTCAGGTGGCACTGCATTAAAAACCCACATCATTCTGTAACGGATATTCCCACATGGGCTCAGGAACACTTCGGAAAACCACTGTCAGTGAACTCAGTTCGTCGCTCCATCTACAAGTGCAAATTAAAACTCTGCCATGCAAAGCGAAGCCACATATCAACACCACCCAGAAATGCCGCCGGCTTCTCTGGGCCCGAGCTCATCTGAGATGGACTGACGCAGAGTGGAAAAGTGTCCTGTGGTCTGACGCGTCCACATTTCACACTGTTTTTGGAAATCATGGACGTCGTGTCCTCCGGGCCAAAGAGGAAAAGGACTGTCTGGATTGTTTTCAGCTCAAAGTTCAAAAGCCAGCATCTCTGATGGTGTGGGGGGTGTTAGTGCCCATGGCAGGGGTAACTGGCACATCTGTGAAGGCACCATGCTGAATGCTGAAATGTACATACAGGTTTTGGAGCAACATCTGCTGCCATCCAAGCAGCGTCTTTTTCAGGGACGTCCTGCTTATTTCAGCAAGACGATGCCAAGCCACATTCTGCACGTGTTACAACAGCGTGGCTTCATAGTAAAAGAGTGCAGGTACTAGACTGGCCTGCCTGCAGTCCAGACCGTCTCCCATTGAAAATGTGTGGCACATTATGAAGCGCAAAATACGACAACAGAGACCCCCGGACTGCTGAGCAGCTGAAGCTGGACATCAAGCAGGAATGGGAAAGAATTCCACCTACAAAGCTTCAACAATTACTGTCCTCAGTTCACAAATGCTTATCGAGTGTTTAAAGGAAAGGTGATGTAACACAGTGGGAAACACGCCTCTGTCCCAACTTCGTTGGAACGTGTTGCAGGCATTAAATTCAAAATGAGTGAATATTTGCAAAAAACAATAAAGTTTATCTGTTTGAACATTAAATATCTTGTCTTTGTAGTGTATTCAATTGAATATCGGTTGAGGATTTGCAAATCATCACATTCTGTTTTCATTTATGTTTTACACAACATCCCGACTTCATTGGAATTGGGGTTATACAAAAAAATGTGGTGTAGACCTCATAACCCCTGGTTCCTATCACCACCACTGTAGAGAAATCCAAGTCTGTACATTTCCCTACAATGCATCATTTCATCTCAAACCACTCTGAATGATTTTCTTTGCATCTCAATGATTGAGGTATGCAGACATTTTAAATCATCTATGGAACTCCCCTTTAAGGTGCTCCTACTGCTGACACAGGTGTTCAGTTGCGCAGACACAGTTTGTATCTTTATAGAAAGGCATTATTACTAGACTGGGATGCCTTGAAGTAGCTGCACAATGCCTAATGCCAAGCATCAGCTACCTCTCCAGCATTAGGCTGTGGAGCAGAGGAACTGTGTTCTCTCCAGTGATGGATCTTCTTACAGTACCTTTGGGATGAGTTGGAGTGGGATTTGCAATCTTCAATCATCCAACATCAGTATCTGACCTCACTGTGGCTGAATGCAATCAAATCTTCATAGTAAAGTTCTAACATCTAATGTAAATTCTTCTGAGAAAACTAGATGCTTTTACTGCAGCAAAGGGAGGGATAAACTCCCTATTAATACCATTGATTTCAGAGGAAATATTGGACGAGCAGGTGTGTTCAAACTGTTTCCTAGCAAGAAACTTATTCAAGCAAGTTTCCCAGACATAGATTAAGCTTAGTCTTGGACTAAATTTCAGTGACAATAGAGAATTCTCTCTGGAAATTCTTTTTAGTCTAGGCTTAGCTGACATATGTAAATACAGACATGCACAAACAGTTCTTAGGGATTTGAAAGTCGCATTATTTTTTCTCCAATCTGGAAAGACGAGGAATCAAGGGAACCCAACATTAGCATACAGGTTTTGTCACAATCCACAAGCAACATGTTCAAACATGCCATATCGCATATTCATGTGAAGGTGAGACATGAATCAGTGTCGCTTTATCACAATTTACTAGGTTCTTTTTGTTTCTTCTGCTGCATCTCTCATTGGGATATTGGGAATAGTTCTGAAACCTTCTTTCAGCGTGAGCCAAACTCTAAAAGAGCTTGTCAGCATTATTAAGTTTCCAACCTGAATTTCAGTTCAAAGATATAACAAGTTAAATTTAAGTACACAGATCATAGATGGACCATTCTCCTGAATTTAGTTCAAACTGCAGTCCCACAGTAACCAAAAAAATTAAGATATTAGGTATTTGGAAGGATTATTGTCACACTACCCAGTTTCACCAATGTCTCAGACCAACCTGTAAACGCCAACTCTCATGATTCATCAGGTTCTGACATCATAGTCCCACTGTCCACCAAACACAAGCAGTTTCATTTGTCGTTTGGATTCTGCCTTGTACTTTGGTTTTCTTTTGACCTGCGTATATTTAGTGACTCTGCTCCCTGGTTCTCCATGTATCTGTTTATTGTGCTCACAGTTCTGACGTGGCCTTGTTTATTAACCACTCCCCTTTGAAAATAAAACACAAGTATTTGTTTTACTTCTGAGAGCATCTGGTCCGTCTGCCTTTTATGAGAAGTATGGTGTGATCTGTTTAATCCCAATGCATTCATATTAAAAAGATTAATATAAATCACCATTTATAGGGTCTTTCTGTTGGGAACTGTCTGTCCCAAACCACAATCCCTACATTTCAACTAGTGATAACAAAAATTTTAAACATTGTATGAATTTTTTCTTATTTTTCAAGTGATTTTATTGATTTTGTCTATTCGAAGATAAAAGACGTGATTGATCAAATGTTTTAAAAACTTTATTTTAAAAATGCTGTCTTCATTAGATCCTCATCAAGCCTTTGACAGAGTCGAATGGGACTACTTATGGTTGGTTCTGGATAGGTTTGGTTTTGGCTCTGCATTAATTTCTATGATTGAAGTTTTCTATAATTCTCCTACGGCATCTGTGCTTACAAGTGATCAAAAATCCAGAGCAAGACAAGGGTGCCCCTTCTTGCCTACTCTCTTGGTCTAGAGCCCCCTGCCCAGGCTGTTAAACAAAGCACTCTCATGAGGCCTATAACAGTACATGGTACTGTACATCACATTTGACATGAAATTTGACAAGCATATGAAATGCTTCTATATTTGTTTAATACAGATTCTTCTATTAAACATCTCTGAAATTATTTTACATATTCAAATCATTCTCAGGGTATGAGATTAACTGGTCTAAATCAAAACCCAAGCCATTAAATAACATGGTCAAGTCATTACAGTTACCCCTATCACTTCCTATCAGTAATTAATTTACATATTTCAAATGAAAATCTATTCATCATCATCAATGACAATAAAAGAACATTTTAATTCCCTAATGCACAAGATCTCAGCTGACCTAGATCAATGGAGCTCAACTAAGGCTTCACTTGCAGGAAGAATTTCTGCTATTAAAATGAAATTCCTTCCGCAAATTTATTTTCTCCTTTTTAAGCTTTCTCTGTCTCTTCCCCTAAATCCAACGATGAAGTAAACACTTCAATATCTAAATTCATATGGGATGGGAAGCGTGCCAGAATGATCCAAATCTAAATTTCTATTATATGTCTATTCATCTTAGGGCTTTGGCCACTTGGTCAAATGCAGAGTTTATAGGTGACTCATTGACAAACCTCATAGGCTGCAAGGCTTGCCCCACACTGAATATTATTAAGACCACATTAAAACGCCACTATGATTTACCTCTGTGGACAACCTTTTGTACACCCCACTTGGAGGAAAAGGGGTATTTTTACCTTTGATAATTTGTTCAACAATTCTGATTTATGCACATATTCAGATATTGCAACCCCATTTCCAAAAAAGTTGGGATGCTGTGCAGAATGTAAATAAAAACAGAAGGCAATTATATGCAAATCATGTAAAGCATATTTTTAAAGGAAAATAATACAAAGACAACATATCTGTCACAAACTGCTTCACACACAGTATTCATTTGGCCTTGTCCCCTTTCACACAGATTTCTCCAGATTCTCTGAATCTTTTAATGAAATGATGTGCTGTAGATGATGAAAAGCAAACGTTCCTTGCTATTTCATGTTGAAAAATGTTATTCTTGAATTGTTGCACTATTCAATTGTGCAGTCTTTCACAGAGTGGTGAACCGCTCCTCATCTTTACTTCTGAAAGCCACACTGGGATACTTTTTTATACCCAATCATGTTACTAACCTATTGCCAATTAACCATCAGGTGTTTTTTAAGCATTACACAACTTTACCAGCATTTTGTTGCCCCTGTCCCAACTTTTATGGAACATGTTGTTGGCATTAAATTCAAAATGGGCACATACTTTTCAAAAAATGATAAAATTGCTGTTTCCGCATTTGATGTGTTGCCTTTTATATTATTTTCAATTAAATATGTGGGTTAAATGATTTTCATTGCATTTAGTTTTTATTTACATTTTGCACAGTGTCACAACTTTTTGGGAAGCGGCGTTGTAAAAAAGTTTTAGTCTGTAGGTGGAGCTTTATTTTAGCCACACCCCTGTATTTTAGAGCAGGAAGTGCTCCATGTCCTTCACAGCCTCGTTGCGAGCAGTTAGATCCCACTATTTTGAAGTAAATGTGTCCCAAAGTCTAAAAGTCAGTGTATAACATTGTCACTACCAAAACACGTATTTTAGCTTTTTTATATTTTAATGAAAAATTATATAATCGCATGTGTTTGCTAGTCATTTACTGGCTAGCAAAATTAGCTAGTATTGTCACTACTAATCTTCAACCATTTGTTTTAATAAAATATACATAAATGATGTATAGAGCCATTTTAAGCAAAACAATTGATCTCTAAAGTCACGTAAACGGTTTTTTAAACTCTGTCTTTAAACCAGTTTGGTATAATGATCCATACATATCTGTATTCTCATCTGATTAACAACTGCAGTTATTCCCAGTAATGTCTCTGATGGCACTGTGGGCTACCCTCATGCATTAAGTCACCAAAACAGCTGTTTAAAATGAGGTTTTCTTGGTGCCTGTGACACAAAACTGCAAGCTCAAACATAAATGGGGGCAGTCGTGGGCTGGAGGTTAGGGATCTGGCCCTGTGAAGGTCGCCGGTTTGATCCCCAGAGCTGACAGTCCATGACTGAGGTGTCCTTGAGCAAGACACCTAACCCCCAACTGCTCCCCGGGCGCCATGGATAGGGCTGCCCACCGCTCCGGGCAAGTGTGCTCACTGCCCCCAAGTGTGTGTGTCTATTCACTAGTGTGTATATAGTGTTTCACTTCACGGATGGGTTAAATGCGGAGGTGGAATTCCCCCGTTTGTGGGATTAATAAAGTATCACTAAATGAAGAACTATTCTTCAGGATACCTTCATTCACTGTTGCATTGCTCTCTCACTTATGTAAAGTGGCACAACTAAACAGCAGCTTTATGTGGATAGTCTACTGCTGATGCTTTGTAGACACTTCAGTTACATTTAGCTCACATCCAACTAAATATCTCATCTTAAATAGATAAATAACTCATCTTAATTTTCCCCAAGCCAAAACCAAGGCCTAACGTTCACCTTAACCTCAACCCAAAACTTAAAGAACCTTGTCACTGGTCTAAATCCTATCCCTAACCATAACACTGCAAAACAATCTGTAAGAAAATATGTAAATTGCCAATGATGGTAAAATCTGTGAAACTGCAGTGATCAAGTCCTTCCAGAGCTGAATGTGTGTTGCGGCAGGAAAACACAAACGGCGGCATTATTAACCCCCGAAAGCGCGGCTCCCTCCCTCCAGAAGAGCGTTTCTATCTGGCGCCCCCTAATGGAAGGACCCCGAACCGCAGACTCCACTGTTTACCCACAGTCCGTCGCTCTCTCCCCCCAACCACAACACATCGCCATTTTCGCGTCGCTCGGAGTGGATCAAGCCGAAGTAACTAGGTCACAAGACTGGGGCGAAATATACAGGGAGGAATTTCAACCAACACCACGGATTCCGTTCGTCAGTCCCGCAGCTCTCATCACAGGCTCGACTCGACTGAGAGCAAATGGTTGTGATCGGTTGTCCCGCTCGAATGAAGTATTCAAGCGCAGGCCCGGGCTGATGTGACAAGCGAGCGCCGTTTCAACTGCGACTTGAACATTAATCAGGTAGGCGGAGGAGCGGGGCCGGGGGGCCGTCTGTTTACCGCCTTGCCTGTGTTCTCTGAACGCTTGCGAGCGGTTTTGCTGCACCGCTTTCTGTGCAGGGGGTTCTGACAGGCGGCTACGGTCGCGTTTGATTTGCTTGATAACCCAGTGTAATGTAATGGCTCGGCTAGCTGGCTAACGTTAGCCGCTGGCGGATGCTCTGTCCTGGCGGACATTGAATGTGTTCGCTTGATGGAAAGCAAGTAAAGCCGGCGTCGTTTAAAAGGTTACACGCGTTATTCAACGATTAAGCGAACTAGTGTCTCCCAGTTATGCGTGTATAGCCCTAAACTATTGAAGCTGTCGCCACGCTAAGCTAATATTTACGATTGCCCTGGGTTAGGGGGCGTGGAAGCTTAAGGGTCGACTCTGATCTGTTTTCAGAGTCGGTGTTGTGTATTGCCCAAAACACAAAACGGCTTTTTATAGGAATTCACGAAATATCCGTGAGGGAATAAGCTACAGTCTGTATTTAGCGATAGCCAGGTTAGGTTAGATAGGTTAGCGAGGTAGCTAACTGACTGACATACGCAGCAGCGGTAGCTTAGCTAACTAACGGTGCTTAAATGAAAAAATGCCGTCGTTTCGTCGTCTTCGGATAAAGCGAGGTCATTAATTAAAGCGAGAATCACCGTCGTTTTGTATTTTAAACTGCATTTCCAGTAAAAGAGCTGCTTGTAGTGTTTATACCGTAGTACCGCTTTTCAACAAGGTAGCCTGCTCTTCAAGCAGGGCTGGGAACCGCTGCTGTATTATATCCTTTCACTTCATTGCTTTTCGTGCAGTGATGAAACTCCAGTCTCAGACCTTTTGTCCCTGCTTTTTCAATAGAATGAAAAGAGGGCAGAAAAGAGGAGAGCAGCAGGAGGACGGGAACAGTCCCAGCTCTGACCCCGGCCCTGGCTCCGGCTCCAGGTCTGGCTCACCTGAATCGTGCAAGAGGCTCCGCCGAGATGGTTCAGAGGGACCAGTGCAGGAGCAGGGGAGCTACAACCCAGAGGACACAGCGGACTGGGGCTGTCTGCCTCAGGAAATTCTGCTACAGGTTTTACAGTACCTGCCCCTGCTGGATCGGGCCTTCGCCTCGCAGGTGTGCAGGAGCTGGAACCAAGCGTTCCACATGCCTGAGCTCTGGAGGTGCTTCGAGTTTGAGCTCACTCAGCCAGCCACCTCCTACCTGAAGGCCACACACCCTGACCTCATCAAGCAGATCATCAAGAGACACTCCAACCATCTGCAGTATGTCAGCTTCAAGGTGAGGGCTGCCTGCATGTGACTGTTTTCTATATTTAAAAATGGGGGCTTGTGAAATCTGTAGTCTCACATTCAGTGCTCTGTGGAACTCGCAGGTGGACAGCAGCACAGAGTCTGCAGAAGCAGCCTGTGATATCCTGTCTCAGCTGGTTAATTGCTCACTGAAAACCCTGGGTCTCATCTCCATGGCTCGGCCCAGCTTCATGGAGCTGCCCAAGGTAAACAACAGACTCATGTGCACGTCTCTCTTGAGTGGCTGAATTGTGTGTTCTTGAGGATTAGTGCAACTTTTCAGCAACACTTGAAAACAAAGACATATAAGGAAATTTTGCATTATCCGAAGAATTTTCTGAATTACATTTGCCAAAATGTTTACTACATGCAGCATGTAATGTGTGTTTGTGGTCAGGTGTTTGGTATTCAGACGTGTTCTTTACTTTAATTGCATAACTCTGGCTGAGAGTTGAACTAAACCAAGAAATCAGAAGAAGCTAAAGGAGCAGCCAAATACCTAAAAGAGATCTGAATTCCAGCAACATTAACATTTTGCTTAATAAAGTGCAATGTAATGAAGCTGATATGGCTCATGTCCTCTCAAGGTGTTTCTATTAAGGATGGAAGGTAGGAGGATGAATTTGGAAGTCACTTATTGTACTTACCCGTCTTTTCCTTTCCATCAGTCTCACTTCATCTCGGCCCTGACAGTGGTGTTTGTCAACTCCAAGTCCCTGTCCTCTCTGAAGATTGATGACACACCAGTAGATGACCCGTCACTCAAGGTTCTTGTGGCTAACAACAGTGACACACTCAAACTACTGAAGATGAGTAGTTGCCCTCATGTTTCACCTGCAGGTAAGAGGGAGGCAGACAAACTGAAAAAATAGATATTATAAATATTAGATATTAGAAATTATTTTCCACTTGCACAATGCATTTGATGTACATGAAGTATTTGGGTGATGTTCAATGTGTAGAGCAGCGATTTTCTTTTCTGTTTTTTCTGAAGATCTTTTTCAGTTAAAATAATTCCACCCACCTCCAATGCTGCTGTTTGCCTGGTTGCCTGGCTTTGTGCATGCCGTCAGCTCCATCTTTAGTGTGGTAGTCTCCTTCAGGGTTTGTGTGTGGCTGATTTCTCTTTCCTCTCTGGTTCTCTCTCTCTGTTAGGAATCCTTTGTGTGGCTGACCAATGCCACGGGCTGCGTGAGCTAGCCCTGAATTACCACCTCCTGAGCGATGAGCTGCTGTTGGCGCTCTCTTCGGAGCGCCACGTCCATCTTGAGCACCTGCGCATCGATGTGGTGAGTGAAAACCCTGGGCAGCAGTTCCACACCATCAAGAAGAGCAGCTGGGAGGCCATGGTGCGTCACTCACCCAAGTTCAACCTGGTCATGTACTTCTTCCTGTATGAGGACGAGTTTGGGCCATTCTTCCGCGACGAAGTGCCAGTCACACACCTGTACTTTGGCCGCTCTGTGAGCAAGGAGGTGTTGGGCCGTGTTGGCCTGACCTGCCCACGCCTGGTGGAGCTGGTGGTGTGCGCCAATGGGCTGCGGCCTCTGGATGAAGAGCTGATCCGCATTGCAGAGCGCTGCCAGCACCTGTCAGCTATCGGCCTGGGCGAATGCGAGGTGTCTTGCAGCGCTTTCGTGGAGTTTGTGAAGATGTGTGGTCGTCGCCTGTCACAGCTCTCCATCATGGAGGAGGTCCTGGTTCCCGATCACAAGTATGGCCTGGATGATATCCACTGGGAGGTGTCCAAGCACCTGGGCCGGGTCTGGTTCCCCGATATGATGCCCACCTGGTAGGGTTCGGGTCTGTCATCGCTCATACAGCTTTTCCCACCTTTCCAAACGCAGGCCTTGCCCTCTGACATATTCACTCCTTTTGTAAAGGGGAGGTATTCCCAGATAAATGATAAAAGCCCTACATCTAACTGAATTCCAAGTGTTTACTGGGGATTTTGCATTTTTAATTTTAAGGAATGGAATTAAAAAATGACCAGGTCGCTACAGTTTTAAGTACAAATGGGACAGTCACTACAAATAATAAACTGGCCCTTTACACAAATGGACTTTTACAGGTGTGTTTTATATTGTCATTTAAAGAGTCTGAAGGTTGCTTTGGTCTTTGCAAGCTACTCTACTCTGTCATGGCCCTTCTGAATAATATTTCACAATATTATATATGTGTGTGTGTGTGTGTGTATGTATATGTATATATATGTGTGAGTGTGTGTGTGTGTGTGTGTGTGTGTGTGTGTGTGTTTCATTTTCTGTAAGTTTCTTTGTTTCCGCTCAATTTCTGGACCCTTTTTCTTGAAATTGAGCTTTCAATCTCTTGAACAGTCTTGAAAGTGATAGACATGCTATTTGAATCACACATTCACAACAATACCACATCAACAGGATCTTATCAGCAGGTATAAGCATCTGTTACTCGTTACGGTTTTCCAGTCAGCTCAATCCATTGGCATTTCATTGCTGATTTTAGTGGCTTTAGATTTGAGCGTTGATAAGTGTCTCTTTTTTTTTTTTTTTTTTTTTTTTTTTTTTTTTTTTTAGAAAAAGACAAATTCAGAAAAACTTGTAGATTCAAAAGTGATAGAAGGTAGCATAGAAATTCAAGATTATGGTCATTTATAATATCTTTAGCTTCAGAGGCATACTTAAGCACTTTTTACTTAACCAAATGAAGTATGGTGTTTTGTGGGAGTGTAGAGATTAATTATCCAAGCGTATATATTGTATATTTGATACTGTGGGAATATTTCATATGGAAGTGAATGTGGGCTTCAGGCCTAGTTGTTCTTGGAGCAGTTTTAACTAGGGCTGCAACAACGACTACTAAGTAAGAGTTTTCATGATCAAATCGTACATTTAGAGACTTAACCATAGATACATGTAAAGACTTAAACTCTTCACCAGGTGAACTTTTTGGCCAGCATGACTTAATTTGACACCAGTCAGCAGAACCAAGCACAGTTATCATACCCCTCTACCCTGCCACCATAGTGCTACTGTAAATAACATGGTAGACGTTAATACGTTAATAACTGATTTTTGGTGTCATTCACTAGAAACATAAATGAAAGCTACAGGTTATTCATTTCCTAGCTGTAGTGGACTTTTTTCATTGTGTCTGCAGAGTAAATGTCACACAAAGATTAAGCAGCTAGCAGACACAGCCGGGCATCTCAAAAGCAGGACATCGTTTCAGCTAGCCGGTCATTATCTCCTGATATCTAGCTAATGTTCCTAGTTGGTTTGTGTCATCGGCTAGTGCTAACATGTTAGTATTAAAAGGCGTTTAATGTACTGCCACTCCACTGCCGTTCCAGGTAAAACTCCCTTGCCAAATTAAATGTTTATACTTTTGGTTTTTGACCATTTGTATTGTTTCAGTGAACAAGAAACTACTATTAGTTTCTAGTCTTAGTAAGTTTGTAGTAAGTCATAAGGATCCCGTTTTCAGTTGACTGATGCATGTAACTGAATTAACATAGAACGATATGTACAGGTCTAAATGAAAAACACAAGGAAAATGTGGTAAAGCCACATAGGTTCACCCGTTGCCAGTGTCATAATCAACCTATTGCAATTGCTGATTGCTGACGAAATCGTTTGCTGCAGCCCTACCTGAAACACATTCAAGACTGTAACAGGAATAATACGGCAAGAATAGCTGGTTAATGTTGAAAGGAGATCCCTTTTGTCACTTGAAGGTGCACTCCAGCCAAACTGAGAAAATGACCCATCTCTACATCTGTCATAAACATCTGTCATAAACATGCCTATTCGCCTCCTACAGCAAGATTTTCCGGTTGAATTATTAGGAAAACCCCCCATCTGACAACAAGTTTAGGAAAAACCTCCAACCAGTGAAGTGTGTGTGTGTATATGTATATATGTGTGTGTGTGTGTGTGTGTGTGTGTGTGTATATATATATATATATATATATATATATATATATATATATATATATATATATATATATATATATATATATACACACACACACACACATACACACACACACACACACAGGAAGCTGGGAAGATAACTGTACTGCTAGGAAGCTGGATATTGGTGAATTTCTGTATATCTGTGCAGGGCTTGGTTTTAGGCTGGATTGCTCCTTTAACAAGAACCAGCAGGCATGTTGGCTCAGCAGGCCAAGGTACTACTATAACGCAGACGCATGTCACCACTACTGTACCTACATGTTTCATGTTCTCTTGCAGTGTGGTAGAACCTTCTGAATATTTCTGAAAGGATATGAAGCAGGTTGCATGTAACTGAGAAACTGATTTCATGGGTTAAATTCAGGCTTACCAGATTGTCGATGCCCCACATAGTGGTCACTCTGTTTGTAAATACGAAATTGCTGTTCGAGCTGGGACAAGAGGAAGGTTGTACTCGAACCACCTTTGATCGGTCAGGGGAAGTTTTTTTTTATAATTTTTTTTATTTAAAAGCCATTCAGATTCATCGTTGGACGTCCAGGCATCCAAAAGGACTGAAGCAGAAACCCTGGATTTACTGTCTGTCTGCTCATCCCTTGAAAGACCCCTGTATTTTTATTATTCTGTATTAACAGAAGAGTTGTACTTTAAATTGGATTTTCAAGAAGGAAACGCCCTGATTGCTATTTTTATACGGTGCATAAATATTTCATTGTTTTAAGGTGTGAAAGGACAAGACCATTTCCGAATGCTTTTCCGAGTAGGACAGGGTGCTGATGTTTTGTTTTTTTTGGTCTTTTTGCTTCCTCATCACTTGTTTGACATTCTGATTCCCCTTCCATGTAATTTATTTGGATTGTCTTTGTATCTGGTTGTGATTTATTTACACGTGATTGCTGTGTATACTTTCAGAGCTACACCTGTATGAAAATACATTTTTCTTGTAGATAAGCTTTATCTAGCAGAGTGAAGGTGTGGCGTAGGTAGACAAAGAGCAGTATCACAGGTAGCTAATGTGTATTCAGAGTTCATAGTAGACATTCAGTGCGTCTGTGTGGCTCGAATATATATTTTGTCCTCTTGATTTTTAGATTTCTAACTTTCTCATTCCTGAGACTTCGTTCTTTAACAGTACAGTACTCTACACTGAATCACAGCACTGACAAAGGCACGATGTCCATTCAGAAAATTGAAAGCTGGGGCGTTCCAGTTGTCCGATCTGTCCGCAATTCCGGTGTTTGTCTTCAGAATCAGCCCTGGTTGATTTCTCCCTGAACTGGATAGCTTAAGCCAAATGTTGAGGATTGTCCGATTAGAAACGTTCCTTAGCTCTACTGAACGGGCTTGTTTTTGTGGCTTCAGTGACCAGGCGAAACGAGAGATCCTGTTTTGTGAAATCCCTCCAACTTTTTGTTTGGTTTTCCCCCGAAGCAGGAAATAAAGAGACCCATGAGCGTCTAAACAGTCTTTCCTGCAAACATATCTGCTAATTTCCCAAGAACACAGGGCACCCACATATCAGTGCAGATTCTGTGCAGTTTCTTTTACCAGAATAATTAGAGATTAATATTCTTTTCAAATTGCTCCCCCTGCACTTTAGAGAGAATTGTATTCCATAAATGTACATAATAGTATAAGAAACGTATGAATATTGCTCCTGATTATTTTTCTCCATAGTAAATGTAGTTTAATGTAAGCTTGTACTGGAGCGCCGCTCTGTTCTTTCGAGCTTTCTTTAATATCTTTGGCTTCAGTTCAATGAGTGCTTTTATGTATATTTACTTCAGAGTTTTAATCAGAAAAAAGGCGTCCAATGTTGTGGAAACATTTTTGTTGTTGTTTTGGAATAAATTTTTTGTGAATGTAGAATGGTGTTGATTTGTCTTGATTTTCATTAAAGTACATCAAAGATATGGAAAGTTTGAGGGTTTAAAAATAACAAGTTTGCTTTGTTTTCGAACATTTGAGCTTAATGGTTTACGTAATATGGTATTTGATTGGGTGCTATGTTTCCTTCCCACGAGGAGGCAGTGTACCCAGTTTTCTGTGAATGGTAAAGAAGTGCCTGTCTTATATAAAGATATCACTGTTTCCACAATTGCTTAGTCATCGTAATCAAGTGGTACCTAAATTGGTGAAACACTTCTCATAGACGGTTTTTACATGTTTAGTGTATTTTTAAAAAGCTGCTTGTTTTCTTTTGAAAACAGGTGAACATCTGCTTTTCAGCTTAATTTTGTACCTCTGAAGCTTCCATAAAGGTCAGCATATAGCCTTCCACTGCTTTTAGTGGAGACTAGTTTAACCACAAGGTTTCCAGAGAGAATTAAGAAGATGTGGTCTTAAGATGTGGATATCTACTCACCATATACTCGCCAAATCTGCAGAAAGAATCACCAACTGAACCGCATCACCTTTAAGATCAGCGCCATGGATTTCTTTGTTTAGATAAGTGAATGAGCTTGATATACTCGATCATGGAAAGACTTTTAAAGTTTTCAATCAATTTTTAAAAACATTCTACAGAGTGTAAGCATTAAAATGCAGGGTCTTTCAGAACGGGTTGATTTCCAGAGAAACATCAGAACTGAATCAGAATTGTTCACGGTGGTGGTCTACAGGAACCAGAGGATAAAACCAAAGTTTTACACTTAAAGGTTGCAAATCTGATGCCTGAGACGCTGTTTTATGATAGTTTTGAAACAAACTTTTTTTGTTCATAAAATCAAGTCATGGCAGAATGGTGCAAAAAGCATTAAAAGGCAAAATAGTACAGAAAGATTTTCCACTATTTTACCCTTATCAACATCACATATAAAACTCAGAAGACATGCAGGTTCACTGGTCATTTTGTGATCATGATAAAAGGCTGTGAGCCCTGCTTCCTTTCACTACCGCTGTAAAGAGATCCGAGTCTTTATGTTTTTCAGGAACAGTGCAAACAGCGTTTACATCTCAGTGATAGAATTAAGCAAGAATTTTTCTCCTTTAAAACGTATTACTTTCAACGCAGTGACTTGTCACCACCTGTCCTATACACTGAAATATTCAAATATGCATTATCTTGATGGAACAGTATAATACTATAATGTAAAGCGGTGGTCACCAACCCCACTCCTGGAGATCCACCTTCCTGCAGCTCCAACTCAACTTAAGCTCCAACTCTAAGCAACCCATCTAATTCTTTCCTTCAGAAGTCCTTGATTAGCCAGTTTCAGGTTGGACATAAAATGTGCAGGAAGGTGGATCTCCAGGAGAAGAGCTGAATACTCCTGAAATAATGGAATGGACCTCAAGATGGCATCAGGGATTCCCCAAAAGGGAGATGTTCCCGTATGGAAATCTGATATACGGCAATATATGGATGTCAAATATTTGACATTTATCATCATATGGATTTTTCTTATATGGAAATGATTATATAGGCGCACTTAGTAGTTCTACAGTTACAGACTGTAGTCGATCTGTTTCTCTGATACTCTGTTAGCCCCCTTTTACCCTGTTCTTCAGTGGTCAGGACCCCACAGGACCACCACAGATCAGGTATTATTTGGGTGGTGGATCATTCTCAGCACTGCAGAGGCACTGGCGTGAGGGTGTCATGTTAGTGGGTGTTGCGCTGGTATGCGTGGATCAGACTCTGCAGTGCTACTGGAGTTTTTAAACTCTGTGTCCACTCGCTGTCCACTCTATTAGATGCTCTTGTTGGTCAACCTTACAGGTGTAAAGTCATAGAGAGAAGCTCATCTGTTGCTGCAAAGTTCATCTTGGTCATTCTTTAGTCCTTCATCAGTAGTCACAGCATCTTATTTGCCCACTAATATCAGTGTTTACATTTGCATATGAGCTTACATCTTGACAGACTCAGAGACTGATAATGAAGACGAGGATGAGGCCTATGTGTACTATGTTGGCACACTATTATGAATATATAAATACTGAATTCTGCAGATACCGGATGTTTTTCCAGATTCTTTCTATCATATATAAAATTTTATTGCAAGTAGTTTTAAGTATGAAACTGAAGAAAAAATTCAGGCTGAGTTTTACAAGTTCTTTAAGTAATTTCAAGCTAATTTAACTTTAATGTGATTAGATTCAATAGTATTTTCCAATGTAAGAAATAGCTGGCAATGTGGCACACTGAGTAATCTTGTGTAAAAGTAAATGGATAAGAAGCTGAAAAGTTTGAGGGATTTATTCACCTGGGTTGAAACGAATAACTGTAACCCCCTGTAAAGAAAACCTGGTTTTAGCTCATTAAACAGCTGACAACATGGGCAGTAATCTACACAGGTAAATGAATGGATAGCAAGATTCCAAGTGGATGTTGATGGCATTATTCAAATGGGTCCAGAGAAAAATTACATGGTCTAGATGGAGATCCAGTTTTCCGTGTAAGGAAAGCACTTTTAGTTTTATTCTGGCGGAAACTGATTTAGTACTTAAAAAATATCTGTCCTCTTGTTGTCTCGAGCAATAGTGATCACAGGACAATGAATAGGAAACTTTATATTTTTCTGTCTTCTGTCTTCTGTCTTTGTTAGTTTTAGTGTGAGCGTGCATCCCACTCTCAGGGCAATATAAGTCAAATATTAGTCTGGTCCAGGGTGATCCATCCATCCATTTTCTAAGCCGCTTCTCCATCAGGGTCACGGGGGGGTGCTGGAGCCTATCCCAGCAGTCATCAGGCGGAAGGCAGGATACACCCTGGACAGGTTGCCAGTCCATCACAGGGCAGACAGACAGACACTCACACCTAGGGGCAATTTAGCACGTCCAGTTGGCCTGACTGCATGTCTTTGGACTGTGGGAGGAAACCAGAGAACCCAGAGGAACCCCACGCAGACACAGGGAGAACATGCAAACTCCACACAGAGAGGACCGTGGTCGCCCGGCCAGGGAATCGAACCCAGGCCCTCCTCGCTGTGAGGCGATAGCGCTACCCACCACGCCACCGTGCCGCCCGTCCAGAGTGATGTCATAACTAAAAATGACTGGCAGCATATACTAAGAGAGAATTTGAGCTTCCTATTTATTGTCCTTGTGCGCTATTGGCTGGGATGTGTGCCAGTTCTTTCTTATGTATGAAATCATGATGTGAATAATGTCTTCAATATTCACCTGTAATTACAGCTTCCTAATCTCGCCCAAAAATCTGGGCAGCACATTGATTTTGATGCAGTTAATTCTACCTGCGAGAGATAAATGTATCCATTCCTGGAAGTTGAGTTTAAGTTTATTGATCAAGGGTACAAAGTTATGTTTATGCTTCCTAATGCTGAAGCAGCAAAGCATCTCCACACTGTTACATTACCTCTACCATGTTTGACCACATGTATGATGTTCTTACTCTGGAACTCTGTATTAGCTTTATGCCAGATGTTCCACAAAAGTTCCACTTTTGACACAGGACATTATTCCAAAAGGCTTGGGAGTCATCAAGGGTTTTCGGGAAATGTGAGATAAGGCTTTATGTTTATTTTGGATAGCACTGGTTTTCACCGATCCAGTTTTCTCCATTTGGAGATAATGGCTCTCAGTGTGGATCTTAAAAGCCCCAGAGCCTTAAAAATAGCCGGGGATGGGATGTAACGGAATTCAGCATAACAAGTATTCAGCATACTAAAATATTCAGAATTTAGAAATGAAGTATTTACATTTAGTCCATGTTACATTTTCAAATATTCAAAATACAGTTCATTTTACATTTTATAGAGAAAAGTTTTAGAGTATTCATCTACTAAATAAAAACAAATCTCCAAAAGAAGCACCATCAATTCTTGTTAATTAATTATTTTAAAATCAGCACATGGCCTGTTGCAAACTCTACAGAGGATCTCAATTAACAGCTTCTTTGCAAACACTGAAGCTCCTACTGGAGCCTGAGTAGACTGACAAATCAATGTGATGATCAGTTATTAATCTCAGTGTTAATAAACATCTTTGAGGGATCTCCTCCTCCTAATAATCTCCTCTGTAGTGGACATGTGATTAGTTTAGCATTGGTGCTGTACTGGACTCCTGTTTAAGAATGAGGAAAGAGAAAGAGAAAGAAAAAAGGAAATATTGGAATTGGCTTTGTAACCCTTTCCAGATTTACATAACACCGATGTGGTGGTGTGTTAGTGTGTGTTGCGCTGGTCTGAGTGGATCAGACACAGCAGTGCTGCAGGAGTTTTTAAACACCTCAGTGTCGCTGCTGGACTGAGAATAGTCCACCAACCAAAACATCCAGCCAACAGCGTCCTGTGACAACTGAAGAAGGACTAGAGGATGACAACACAAACTATGCTGACCCACATGAGCTGCTGTCCCTGACTTTATATCTACAACGTGAACCAACAAGGTAATAGAGTGGACACAGTGTTTAAAAACTCCAGCAGCACTGCTGTGTCTGATCCACTCGTACCAGCACAGCACACACTAACACCACCACGTCATTATTACTGCAGTGCTGAGAATGATCCACCACTCAAATAGTACCTGCACTGTGAGGGTCCATGGGGGTCCTGACCGCTGAAGAACAGAGTAAAATGGGGTAACAAAGTATTAGAGAAGCAGATGAACCACAGTCTGTAGCTATACAGTAAGTGGAGCTGATAAGATGGACAATGAGTATAGAAATAAGGAGGTGGTCAAGTTATGCCTGATCGGTGTACATTTCTTGTTCATTTCCCCTGATTTATTTTTGGTTTGGTGTGCTGCTTGTTGATGTTTGATTCTGGTAATCCGCTGCAGATGCTTTGTAGATGCTCCGTCTGTTTTTAAACTAACATTCAACAAAATATGAATTAAACATCACTGGAATTAAAGTTGAGTGTGACAGATTCTATTAAATCTAAGCCTAAATCTAACCATAACCTTAATTTCAACCTATACCTACTTCTAAACCTAATGCTTACCCTAATAGGATTGATAATCAACTGTGTATAACCAGAAAGTCTATTTAAGCAATAATGTAACTGTTTGTAGATCATCTACAGACGATCAAAACAAAGTGTGGCCAACAAGAGCTTTAAGTCGACCACGTTGCTGGGTTCTGTTTAAGCGATGTTTAGATTCAGCAGTAAGCAAGCCTGCATTTAGCTAATTTAGATAAATTTGAGTTGAAAGTGGTTGATTGAGAAAGTAAGAGGCAATTACTTTTTTTTTAAACAGTACCATCTGACAAATTTGTCTTTGCTCAAGTCTTAAATTACATTTAGTCTGAAGACCTGAAACAATTAAGTGTGACAAATGTGCAAAAATATAAGAAATCAAGAGGGGGACAAATACTTTTTCACTGCACAACAGGTTGACTAGTCATTTTGGATAGTAAATAAATCAGCACTATTTGTGTTACAGACATTGTAACCCCCGGTTCCTATCAGCCACTAGAAAGAAGTCTGAGTTGCTAGTTTCTCTCCTATAACACACTTCACATTAATCCACTCAGAATGTCTATGTTTACATTTACAGCATTTGGCTGGCGCTCTTACCCAGAGCAACTTACAGTTTGATCATTTTACACAGGCAGGCCAAGGTGGTGTTAGGAGTCTTGCCCAAGGACTCTTATTGGTGTAGTGTAGGGTGCTGACCCTGGTGGGAATTGAACCCCAGTCTACAGTGTAGAAGGCAGAGATGTTACCCACTACACTAACCAACCATCTCAACAACTCAGTCGTGTGGAAAATTTCAAAAACAGAAACCTCTTTAAGAAGCTTTCGTTCTGAAACTTCAGTCTAAAGCAGAAAAATACGGGGAAAGCTGTTAATGAGATTGCATTAAATAAAAAAAAGAAACCGCACGTGCTTTTGCTGTTGAGATGACAACAGAGTATTCACAGCCAATAATCTCAAAATCACATGATAATAAGAGAAAAGGAAGAGTCTAAAAAAGCACATCTTCAGTGTGCCTAGCACTTGTGTCTCGGTATACGACTTGCTTGTGACTGCCACAGTGTCCATGAAATCCCATGTCATGCAATGTTTATGCAGACAAGAATGATGAGGAAACCATTTAAGAAATGAGCAAACACTTCCCAACGGCATGTTTTATGGCTTGTACTACACTTTAGACAAAGCTGATGAAATGGACACAGGTACAGGTTCTTGCCTCAAAAGATCTGCGGGCAGAGAGACGCTGACCCGAAATTCACACAAAAGGAAGGCATGTGACATGCAGCTCTCACGTGTTCTTTTCAAACTGTGTAAAGAGAAAGAACTGCACAAAAAAAGATACGGACTGGATTTAGGCATAAATTCAGACTCATTAACTGGGGATTAAAGAGGTTAATTAGGGGTCCCAGGCCCCTCAGGACCTCTTGTATTTCTCACCTTGATACACTTTGACTTCTCATGCAAAGGATTTGCATTGCAAAGCTTGCTTAGCTATTTGGCTCACTAAGGCTAACCTTGTGAAGGGGGTATGTGTTTCTACTGAAAAACCTTCTTATCCTTGTTACCTGTGTGTGTGTGTGTGTGTGTGTGTGTATGTGTGTGTGTGTGTGTGTGTGTGTGTGTGTATGTGTGTGTGTATCATATGAAGAGCTGAGGGAACATAGGGTCCTGGGAACATTACAGCATGGCAGTAGTTTGACTATAACCAACTTAGCTATTATTTCATTCAGGCAGATAATTAGTTAAATCTGCCTTTGAGGATTCATTCATGACACAGCATTTGATACAGCAGGCCAGAATGAATAAATAAATGGAATTATCAAATTAACCCACTGTGAAACCAGGAATGACACTGTTTTCACAATAAAAGTCCAATCTAGTTTCATTGTTAATATAATAATAATAAAAAATAAAAATAAATAAATAAATAATAATAATAATAATAATTATTATTATTATTGTTGTTATTATTAGTATTATTATTAGTAGTAGTAATAGTATTAATAGTAGTAGTAGTAGTTGCAATTTTTGGTGACAGCACAATTGCTAACAAATATAGACTGAGTGCTAAAATTAGTATGTATATTATGTTGTTAAATGCATAATTGAAAAAATGAGACACATTCTTCTCCTGCATTTTCTCCAACCAGCCCCCCTGGAAGAAGACCACCTGGCTAGTGGCCCCAAGGAAATTTGAGTTTGAGGCCCACTGGTTTGATGCTTACCTGTCAGGCAATAGGTTATTATAGCATCAGGCTATACAAGTTATTGCACTAGCAAACTCTCACTTTGACATTCCGTGCAAAAGGTCCACTTTGGAGAAGCAGATGTTGGTTGGTTTACAAGAAAAATATTAATTAGAATCCCTAAACTATTTTCAACAGGAAATATTACATGTTAATAATAATACATGTTGTTATTATTATTATCACAATTATTATTATCATTTTTTTTTTTTTTTTAAAGAAAATGTCAGTGTTCCATTTACCCGTACTTACTCATACCCAGGGTTGGGATAGCTACTGAAAAATGAGTAGTTAGCTACTTTGTAGCTGCTTTCCCAAAATGTGTAGGTAGCTACAGTTGAGCTCTTTTCCAGAAAGAGCAGCGGCTCCTTTTCAGCTACTTTTAAAGCGCGATTGTCAGAATGTTTGTAAATCTCCACCTGAAACACCAAACAAGCCCAACTGACCGTGTGAACAAGACACTGCATTTAATGATGTGCCAGAAACACACAATTAAAAATCTGCAAATATATAAAAAGATCACCAAAAAGTGTAACCAGCAATCAAACTTACACACCCAAAGGCGTGACATCCAACACAGATTAAGACTAAAGGAAAAATCAAGCATTCCAGGTTTTTCCTAACAAAAATCAACAGTAATAACTGAATAGAAACCGGAGAATTTTGTGAAAAGTTTTGTCTACTGTTGAAATAAAACTGCCCCAATTTAAACATTTCAGCAAGATAATAACATCATGACCACCTCCTTATTTCTACACTCATTGTCCACTTTATCAGCTCCACTTACTGTATAGCTGCACTCTGTAGTTCTACAGTTACAGACTGTAGTCCATCTGTTTCTCTGATACTCTGTTACCCTGTTCTTCAGTGGTGGTCAGGCACTATTAGGGTGGTGAATCATTGTCATTATTGCAGTAACACTGACGTGGTGGTGGTGTGTGTTGCACTGGTCTGAGTGGATCAGACACAGCAGTGCTGCTGGAGTTTTTAAACACCTCAGTGTCACTGCTGGACTGAGAATAGTCCACCAACCAGAAATATCCAGCCAGCAGCATCCTGTGGACAGCAACCTGTGACCACTGATGAAGGACTAGTGGATGATTAGCTCATACTGTACAGCAAGAGATGAGCTGTCATCTCTCTTTTTACATCTACAGGGTGAACTGACAACACAGGTGCATCTAATAGACACCAGCAGCACTGCTGTGTCTGATCCACTCATACCAGCACAACACACACTAACACACCACCACCATGTCAAAGTTACTGCGGTGAGGAGAATGATCCACCACCCAAATACTACCTGCTCTGTGAGGGTCCATGGGGGTCCTGACCACTGAAGAACAGGAGAACAGGGTAAAAGGGGGCTAACAAATTATGACGGACTACAGTCTGTAACTGTAGAACTACAAAGTGCAGCTATACAGTAAGAGGAGCTGATAAACTGGACAATGAGTGTAGAAACAAGGAGGTGCTCATAATGTTATGCCTGATCTGCTGTGGAGCTGCAGAACTAGATTTCTAGGTAAAATAACATAATAATCCTCCTTTGCTGTAAAATCGTTACAACACACAGTTCTAACACAGTTTTCACAATAAATGGTCTTAAAAGCTGGAGTTAATGCAACTGCTGGTCACCATAGCAACGCTGATAACGAAACAGCACAGAGAGAGAAGACGAACATCGATAATTTGGAGATGAATTGACTTATATTTGTATTCACATTTATAATCACTGGTTTCACGTTTAATCTGCAGCAACTCGCGAAGATGAAGTCAGACATCATTTAAGGTGGAACGGGACAATTAGAACGAGAAGCTGGAGAACGAGAAGCGACCTCAACCTCGCAAAAAGTCGAACATTGAGAGACCTTTTACAAGAAAGTGGCGGAGAAGTTTCCTGAGATGTGAGAAAAGCGGCTATGCGCTCTGTGGTTCATTTTCCCGGATTGATTGAAGCCTGTAGCGAAATTGCTACACAAACATTTATAAGCACTGCAGCTACTAAAATATTTAGCTAACTACAAAAAGTAGCGTGCTGCTTAGCTAGCTGCTCCCCCATCCCTGCCCATACCCAACATCTGTGAAGGGTTTCAGTCATTCAGGTCATTGGAGTATCTAGTATGGTAGGTCAAGGTGACTGAACTGGTCAGATGTCTTTAATGTTTCTTTACTCCAGTTGCCTCTCACTCTCATTTATGAATTACATTGGTGTATTAATGCTAGCTGTATTTCTTATCTGTTATATACCCATTTCTTTCTCCTGCAGATGCTAAAAACACAAATCTTCATTCACAAAACTTATAAATCTATTAATATATTCATTAATGTCCGATGAGTCAATAACAGAGTTCAGTTGATTGAGAAATGCATCCGGCCGTCCTAAGTCAACATGCATTTCTACTGGGTTACTAGGGAAACCAGCCCCTTTTTCTCACTTGTACTATGGACTACCTCATTATCTGCCTCCAGTACAAGGGGCAGAGAGGGGGTCACCATGGTAACAGAAGGCATAGCGGCACTGAGGCTCTCTCTAGTGGCTTCAAGCTTTATTACACTTTTCAAGTTAGACACATTGAGTCCATGACTGGCAATATTCCCATTAACCATAAAACCTCAAGTAATGAACTGTGTTTTAATTCATTCCTGCGCTTCTCTTTGGAGAGTCTGGCAAGGCCATGCCATGGTGGCCCTTGAATGACGCTGCTCCACAGTACTGAGATCCTTCTTTAAGTGTGGCGTCACAGACTTACACACTTTGTTAACCAGTTGATGAATCAGCTGCAAAACATGCCTGTTACGCTGATCGCTTGCTAAGTGAGGTCAGTGTCCCGGTGTACTTATCCAGTACTTGGACAGTCAAACAGATGTGTACAACTTGGACTCATTGAGACCTGTGAAGAGACACGACCAGCAACGAGTCATTTCTCCCTGCTTGAAGGTGAAATCCACCATTTATTAAAGTTTCTGCGTAATTTAATGGTTAAAATGTAAAGAAAGCCATTCCGAGTGGTTTGATGTGAAATGCTAGAGAAACTTGCTGAGTCAGAATTATTCACAGTTGTGGTGCTACGTAAAAGATGTTCTCCTCTAAAATCTCCCTCACAGAAAATGACCACATTAAATGGTTACAATTAAGCTACCCGATGACTAAAATGTTGTTTTATGATAGTTTTCTGTTTGGATTTGTCCTAAAACATATTTTTGAAAGCTATTCACGGCAGAGAGGTACAAGCAGGATGTTGTGAGACAAAATAGTCCCCAAAGAAAAACACATTTTACCGATTTTTGGTTATTGAAGATTAACCACTGTTTTTCCTTTAAGCTCATTACATTTCAGCCAAACCTGTAAGATGTGTGACGATTCAATTGTGGTTTTAGATAGTAAATAAAACAACTACATTTTTGTCGTGGACATCATGACCCCCGGTTCCTTTGGCCACCACTACTGAGTCTGTAATTTTCTTTACAGTGCATCATTCCACACGAAACCTCTCTGAGTGACCTTGTTTACAGCTCAGTGACTGAAGTACGCAGAAATAGAGAAAATAAAGGTGTGGAATCCCCCCTTTAAAGTCTGGTTAAGAACAATAAATGAATTCATTCAGAGGATCAGAACATGAAGCTGCTTTTAGTCCTGCGTAACCCTAAAAGACAAACAGGCACTTCCATAGACAGCAAGGCTGGAAACCATCAAATCTGGGAGATGGACGTGACTTTACTTACAGCTGTGCTCACTTTGGTAAATTAGCATCATTGGGTTTGTGCATTTCAGTAGCCCTGTGTGAACACAGAGTAACTAATGCAGTTTTGAATTGCACATAATGATAATGATCTATAAAGTCTAAAGGAAGGCTGTGATTTCCATTCAAAGTACTTGTTCATGTAGGCCTGGAACTCACAGGAGGAATCTTTTCATACAGTGATGTGAAAAAGTAACACACCCCAAGAAAAGTTTAGATCTTTAAATATATTTGGAGATGCAGACATCCAGCCTCCCGGTGGGGGTGTTCCAGGCACGGCCTACCGGGACAAGACCCCGGGGTCGTCCTAGGACCCGATGGAGGGATTATGTCTCCAAGTTGGACTGGGAGTGGCTTGGGGTCCCCGGGAATGAGCTGGAGGAAGGTGTGGGGGAGAGGGCCATCTGGGATTCTCTGCTCTCCCAACTGCTACCACGACCCTGTCTGGACTAGCGGTCAACGATGATGGATGGATGGACATCCAGCCTTCATTTAAACAATGTTGATCGACAAAGGTGGTATAATTTAACAAGTGACGCTTATAATCAACAGTTGTGTCATCCTTTCTATAGCCATAATAAAGAGCAATGCAATGTTCTTATGTGGAAAAGGTAAGTACACCCCCACATATCAGTACTTCAAACATGTCTCATTGAACTGGGGTGCTTCCCGATCAGGTGCTAAGGATTAAAATACCTTCGGAGAATATCATGTTTTAAGTGAAACTTCAGATCTGGTCTGGTTTGCCCTTTGTTATTGGAGTGTGTGATATCATGCTAAGATTAAAAGAGCTCTCTGGTGCTGACAGAAAGAAGGTTGTAAATGCCTTTGAGTCTGGGAAGGGCTTTAAGAAAATATCCAAAGTATTTTAAATCAATCATTCCTCTGTCCAGAAGATCATCTGCAATTGGAGAACATTTAAAACCACTGCCAACTCGTCCAGGACAGGTGGCCCCAGCAAGTTTAACCCAAGAGCAGACTAGATGATGCTGAAGGAACTCTAAGAACCCCAAAACTTTATCACAGGCACTACAGGTAGCTCTACAGTTGATGAAAAAGCTACCTACATAAGCTACCTACATAAAGGTGCGCCAGGAGGACCCTTACATAGCACCAAAAAGGGGTCTTCTATTGTTATGATGTCAAGCATTTAATCATGCAAAGGACTCTTTGAGTGTTCATGGATGTACGTAGAACCATTTTCTTTATTTAAATACCCTTGAAGATCCATCATTTTTAGGTGTGTAGGAAGGCACCAGGACTTTTGGAGCAATGTGCTATGGACAGACTAATCAAAGACAGAGTTGTTTGGCCCCAGTACCGAAGCCATGTTTGGTGAAAACCAAAGCATTGGATCAGAAGAAACTCACAGCAAATCTAAAAGCATGGCGGGAGAACGGTTATGGTTTGGGGCTGCTTTGCTGCCTCAGGGCCAACTTTCAATCACAGAATCGACCAAGAATCGACCTCTTTCATACTTTGCGTAAGGAGAATGTGAGACTGTAAAAAAGTTGAAGAAGTGGACCTTCAGGATCAGGATAATGTTCCCAATAATGCATCAGGATAATGTTCCCAAACACACGAGTATATCTACCAAGAAATGGCTCAGAGGGAAGAACTTGAGGGTTATGAAATGGCCTAGCTGGAACCTAGACCTGAATCCCATTGAAGTGCTATGGGGTTGGGACCGGATGGGCTGTCCATGCAAGAAACCCCTTAAACATTGCACAGCTGAAAGTAATTTGCATGGAGGAGAGGGCAACAATTTCTTCCAGTAGGTGTAATAAACTGGTAGACAGTCGCGGGAAAAGGCCCACATAAAGCCATTTCTGCCAGAGAGGGCAGTACCAGTTACTATAGCCAGGGCCTTCCTTTTTCAACAAACATCACATGTTTTTCAAAATAAATGATTGCAGTGTCCAATTTCCATCGTTTTCCCCCTATTACATAACATTTATTTGTACATATTTGGAACTGGATATCAAATAATGATATATCTACATACGTCGAAAAGAGAAATACTTCATGGGGTGTATTTACTTCTTCACGTGGCTGTCTGAGAGTTAGAGAGCTGTGTTCCTCACAACCCAAGAATGATCTTAATTCACTCATTCAAATGGCTGTTTATATAAATGAAGCCTCCATAAATCACACTCTACTGTCAGCTTTTATCTAAGCCATCCTTCCAAACAGGCAGCAATTATGTGTTACACACAGGCCTATAATACACCAAATGAAGAGGCAATGAAACAATTAATGCTTATTTTATGAGCTGCATATTCCCTCTCCATGGCCATTGAATGAAAATGGCATAATTAAACACAAAATATCTCACAGATGCTTTCAGAAATGTCAGAACATGGCCTGGCTGCCTTCCTCGGGTTAGGCACACAGCCCTCAGTTATCTCTGCCCAGGAACGCAGAAGTTAAGACATAACTATGTGTTCTGCAGGCCCCCACATCCTGCGGTGCTAAATAAAGGCACGTTAGTGAGGGGAAAGAAACTTAATGATTAGGAAAGTTCCTGCATGGTAGTGTAATCATCCTTTGGTGGTTCGGGAAACGATTCTGATCAGACTAATTCTGTGGTCGTTCATCAGAAAAGTGGAGTCTAACGAGCTCGACGTGGCTCTTGATTTATTAATGACTGCGGATTAGCCCTCCTGTTTCATCAGCCGTTACGTGTGGCCTTTGACATCCTATTCATCAGCGTCAGGAGCGCGAACCCATTCGCAGTTGGTTGCGATGTTTAAGTGTCATTTCTGGCCCGAGAAGCTGATTTCAACACATTATCCTACAGTCTTCGAGATTACAGGTATTACATGTAGGGAACAGAGCGATGTACAGAAAATCGTGCGGGCGCTGACGTAAGGCGACAGGCAGCCAGCATATGCGGAGCGCTCTGGATGTGCTTATCAGGGATTGGTGCTTTGTACTAACGTCCGACTAGTGAACGAATCGTTCATTCGAACCGATTCCGTTCAAGAATTCGATCGAACCGGTACACGAGTTCCAACTCAATTGAACCGCTTTGTAGCTTTCCAATTAAACCTATAAATCACAACACAAACAGCACGTTGAAACGGACTATTAACCCTATATTTTAATTTAGTTTAATGCCACCTCAGTAGACAGCTGGGTTCAGCCATCGCTAAGTACTAAGAAAGACTTCCAAAGTTGATATGACTCCACTGACGTAAGTGAACCGAAGTAGCAGGTATAAAACCTCTTCGTCTGTGAATGAATGAATCGCGCGTTCGAGTCATGAAGCAGGCAGTTCGAAGGAATCGGTTCAGTACACTGAATCGATCTTCCCATCACTGGTGTTTTGTGAGGATGGATTTTCAGGCGTTGGGGGATTAGGAAACTGTTTCTCCTATAATGAGACAGCCCGCCCTTCTCTCGACATTTCGGCTCAAGCGGGCACTGCTTTTCATTGGAGTCATCCGGGAATTCGCGCGCGTCGGTGTAGCCATTTTGGCTCTCCGGCTCCCAGTTTCTTAACCGTCAGTGGGAGGAGCCTGAGGAGTCTGAACTGGAGTAGCATCAGAGCTGGAGAGAGGCGCTCAGGCAGCGGAGAAAACCGAGAGCCGTAGAGAATTCGGGACATTTTTCGCGGTGTAAGCCGCATCCATTGAAGCCAGGGTGTGTACTTGAAATTTTCAGAGGGCAGCCATGTGTGTCTTCGGGGAGGAATGTAAGCGGCTGTGTTTTTTTTGCTAGCTAACGGGATATTCGAGAAAGCTTCGCTACACTGGGCGTGCTTAGCGCAATACCGCGCTGTGTCCCGGGCAGGCGTATAAATCCTGCTGGCTAGCACAGACTGCCAACCATTTTCGGCAGAGCTTAGCATCTAGCTGCTTTGGCAGCGGTGCTACGGATGTTGCGACCAAATCCAGGACCACTGGTTTTGGTTTTCCGTGACTCGAGCGACAGCGTCGTCTTCGACAGCGTTATATCGCGGGTTTAATAGGCATCCCACGGCACGTCGGTCGTCGACACGAATCTGGGGATTAAGGAGCCGGGTTGCTAGACAAGGAGGGAGAAGGTGGGGCGGAGGAGTATCAAAGCCGGACCGAACGGACCAAACGGACCGAATATACGGTGCGAGAACCAAGCTGGCTAACTAGCTAACCTAGCTAGCCTCCTAGCCGTTCTGTGTTATTGGCATTTTGTGGGAATAATTCGGGAGGGGAAAATATCTTCTCTTATTTCCTTAGATACGACCTCGGCGTTTCCGAACCCTCGGCTGGACTGCGCATCTCATCGCAGAGCTGTGACCGTTGATATTTTTTGAATCACAAATCACGGCTTTGGACGGATTTTCCAGACTCTAGCCTCCATACCCGCCGGACCATGGCTGACGACGACGTGCTCTTTGAAGATGTGTACGAGCTGTGCGAGGTGATCGGAAAGTGAGTATCTGAATGGAGTGATTTTCTACCGTGTCCGCCTTTTTTGCAGGCGAGGCTGCCTGGGCGCTCGGTTTTGTTGGCTTGTGGGTTATGCTGGCGCGAATTTGTGGGTTTCCAGTGGTCCCCCGCCTTGGCTTCGGTGACAGCCATGTTCATCGATTAGCTCTCCGTATACGGGCTCCTTTGGAAATTTTGGTAATTAGCTAATTATCTTGAGAGATGATGAACGTCGCCTTCCATTTTACCAGCACTGACTATAATGCGTTAAAATGCGATAAAAAATATCGCATGTGGTTTGGATCAGTGTGAGGTGCAGTCTTGGTCCACACATGTAGGTTTTTATTCCGTTAAACGCTGCCTGGTCTGTTTTGTAAACGCTGGAGAGCTGAGTGAGGCTGGGCAGGACGCCACTGAGAGAAAACGCCGGACTTTCCTTTCTCTCATCTAGTTAGCTGTTCAGAAATGCCACAGTTTGCAGGTGTGGTGTCTAAAGCTTTCTGGGCTCTTCCCTCACCACCACTCTCTGAGGCCCACAGACTGCTGACTTCTACCAGTTAACCTGCTGCTCTGTAGTCCAGACTCGTTTGCTATTCACATTAATTTTGTCAAGCTAAATTGATGGGAAAACGGTTTTGTCCAATGAGGCAATGGAATGGATTCATTCTGAGAGATGGACGAGCTTTTTAAAGAAATCCAAACGTCTGTTACCCCTGTTAAAGCACGCAGTGTATCACTCAATGGGAATGTACTGAGAGTTTCTAGCGTGTCAGTAAAGAGAGGACGTCTCAGCTTTTACCCACCACACAGTAAAGCATGCACACAGAGGAAGCTGCACTGTCAGGCCTGATTCGTGTGTGTGTGAAACGTTTCTCAATGGAGAACGACATGCGAGCTTCAGATAATCAGAGGAGCCGGAGCCCATGGGAGGGGATGACCATCGTTTGAAAGACCTCTTCTGATACCCATTTGAGTGTCGCAGCCACTTCACATATCCTGTCATTTGCATATCATATCGCTGGTGTCCGAACAAAACCTCAGATCTCCGAAAAAGGTGACTTTACAGGAGAAGGAAAAAACATACTTTACTTTTAATGCAAGTCAATGGAACCAGACGTTTTTCCAAGTCATTGTGGGTCGGTTCTTTTGGCCCGTTCTTTATGAGATTTACACACAATGTAAAGGGCACAAGGAATTTTCAACTCGTCAAAAACCGAGAAATGACAAAAATGAAGATGCAAGGTTTTTTTTTTTTCCCGACAGCAGCGATATGGATATTGCATTCTCTAGATTATTTTATTCTCAGCTCTGTGTGTGAACTTTATAGATCTAGCCCTCTCAGCTTTTATGTAGTCGTTGAATTAGGGAGGGTATACCCAGGTTATCTCATACTGTTCAAGGTGCCAGTATTCAAATACTGGAACTGCCATTTGGGTTTTCATTATGTTGCAGCATTCAAAGTCACTGAGAAAACAGGGCCGGTGAACACGTACCTGTTATCTGTCATATAGGGCTGTGTCCTTTTCTAGCTCTCTATATTGACTGACTCTGACCATAGCGTGCCTTAATCTTTGCACTTAAGAAGCCTGCAGTGTATTTTCACCGTTCACTCGTGTGGGATTCGAAGTGGAGATGGTCAGCATTTGTTATTATTTGTACTGCTGGTACTTCTGGGGTGCTCCTGTATTTGCTGACCAGCAGTCAGACAGCCAGCATAATCCGTAATCATAGTATAAAGGCACAACGTGGGCAGATACAAGGAAGAGAGCCAGAACTGCAGGATCCTGAGATTTCTTTATTACCCACTGGCTCCATAGAAGTGAATTGAGAGTTTTCAACCCAGAGCACTGACATGTTCTTCACTGCATCGTGGTGGCCTCACCATTGCTGAATCTCCTTCGGGATCAATAAAGTATCTACCTACCTCCCTCACATGAATTTAAACCGTAGTCTTTACTGTAGTAAACTGTAAACTGAGTGGTGTGTAATAATTTAGAATCTAAGGCCAAGTAGGTTTGTTTCAGAAGAGCGATGTAGGAGTGCAGGATATGATTAACTTTGCAATATCATATCCTATTCTGTATATACATAAGTCTAGTCTGTCTGTGAATGATGACAGGGGTGACATGATGGATGTAATTACTACGACATGCTGTCTCATATCTGACAGCTGTGAGTATCATACTACAGAAGCCATTGACCCGCATGTCTTTCATATGGCAAGCCCTTGTCAGTGGAGTCCCCTCCCCCATTAGGGTCAGTCACTCCTGTGTGGACACACACTCACACACTCCACATTTCCTTTGGCCGTACTCTTTTTTTTTTTTTTTTTTTTTTTTTTGCGTAAGAGAGTTTCTTTCTCTGCTACGGTTCTTGGACAGCCTGTAGCATGTAGGGGCAATTTGGGGTAAGCAAACTGCTTTACTTGGTTTCTGCATTGACATTGATGGTGCAACATTGTCCGTGTTTAATGGTTTGCAAAGTGATGCAATGTAAGCCTGAATTATCAGTTGAAGTGTGTTCATCAGTACACGGTGAAGCCTGAGTGAGATTGATCACCGTTAAGCACCGTGACTGGTACAGTTCAGTCTCCTAGCTGACTTGTGGCTGAAGTCTGACTGCCTGGAATAGCACGATGTGAGAACTCAGTAAAGCCATTGCTCCTGTCAAGATGATAAACTATGTGTGACTTAATGAGCCACTGAAACAAAACCGATGTCACTGGAGCAGTGTAGAGTATTGTTTCTTCTGAGGTGGTCCATTCTGATATAGAAAACCCTTGCGCTGTGCTACTTCTATCCGATTGGTGCTATATATGAGCAAATTGATGATGTGTCCGGTTCAGATCTAGGCCAAGCCAGGTTTGAAGAATCCTCTGATTGGACTTTACCCCAGTTTGCCAAGGTAGTTCAGGTTGTTTTGAATGCTAATTGTGAATACTGACTAGAAGCAGTTTGGTTCAAATTTGTTCAAAGCAGCGGGTTTATAATTATAGGATATCCCAACACAGTATGGGGCTTAGTTTTAACTTTCAAGGCAGTGAAACCATTCTGTGATATGGCTCAAATATTATAGCAGCAAAAACCTTTTATCCTAAGGATGACAAATAGAAAAAGGTCATGTATTGTGTTGGGTGTTCATGCAGTTCTGCAGTAACCCCTGCTTTGGGCTGTGTGAGAGCTGAACTGGTTTGCTTTGGCTTCAGGTTTTTATGGTTTGGTTCCAGAGATTTTAATGTCATTACTACTGAGTGCTGATGAGGTGTTGTAATTGGTATTGCGCAGGAGACCCCATATTCTCACTATGCGCTTTCTACCGTTTTGCATTGTACTGTTACAGAAAAACAGCTGGGGATCATCAGTATAACTGGATATATAAGGCTTAGAGGAGCTGCACCAAATAGCTGAAACAATACATGAGTTTCTCCTAGTCGTAGTTGGTTGTGTGAAGCACCTACCATGTAAGAGCGCCCTGTAGGTCCATAGTTACTGATTGAAGCATTGTAGCATTACCAGATGTGCCAACCAGGGCTCAGTCTCCTAAATGCTTGTTAGTGTTAATGTCATCTGAGCTGATAAGAGAGAGTGTTCAGTTTGATGCTCTGTCTACCATAAGAATCTTCTTTCTGCTAAGATGCTTCGAGGAAATCCAACCAAGGAAAGTGTGTCTAATGTGACTAGTAAGTGCCCAGTAGGTGTACAAGTTTAAAAACCCCCAGCAACCCAGCTGTGACTGGTACACTGGTACCTGTCCAACACACACTACCATGTCACCACCATGTTGGTGTCACTGCTGTGCTGAGAACGAACCACCACACAAGTCATATCTGTTCAGCAGTGGTCTTGTGCTGTGCCCTTTCCACTGATGGCAACTAATGGCCACAGTCAATAATTTGAAACATACAAAGGACATCTTTATGGTACATGTAAAACATGAGTAGCCCTGTTGGTGTTTTATGTGATGTTTCTCAAATTTTGTGCATTGTTCCTGTACCTCTTCTTTTGTCTTTAGTCCCAGTTGGATGGCATGCCTGCCATGTGACGTGTCAAAGACTCAGCATCAGTAATTGATGTGATGTAGCGTGTGAAAAAACCTCATCAATGCCCTTTCATAAGTTATATTTACGATTGAGCACCTTCATAGTCATTTTGAGCCTGCTCAGTATGCAGAAAAACGGAAACACTGATAGTGAATACGTGAGTGGGACACTTATTTTTAATGCTGTGATTTGAGGGATTTAATGAAAATACTGGGTAACTCTTTAATTGCTGTTGTTTTGCTGGATTTTAGTTAACGACCTTGATATCTGACCATTTGTGCTGTTGTCGGTGCTACTAGTTTGAATCTTAAATGCTTCTTGACAGCCTCTTTGGTCGCACCAGTATGTATGACTTGGGACACATTTAGCAACATTATGCAGATGTGTGAATCATTTTGTAAGGGCATCATTTAGAGAAGTTGATCTAGGCTTTTTTTTTATTTAAAATTTACTCTAAATTAAAGTTTTGAAGGATGGTACATATGGCAAGTTGAGTGCACCAGTTTGTATATTTTGTACGTGGAGTTTCTTACTAAACTGTCTGCTTGGCTTGTGGAATTATCCACGTTCATGTCTAGTTTTTTTTCATAGTTTAAATCTGATTGTTCTTGTCCTTGATATGATAAGTTGATGGGCATGAGTGATCAGTCAAGTGAGTAGTTGCTATGCAACCACTATTGGTCTAGTAAAATCTACTTAAAAAGTTGAGTGTGCGAGTAATGCACAGTAAAGGTCGGGAGCAGATGGCGAAATCTGGGCCATCGGTAAACTAAACCGCCCTGGGCGATAAAATGATAATGATAATTATCATGATATAACTTTTTTCCTTGACAGAGCGATAAGAAAGGTGTGATGACTCTGATAAAATACGCCGTTCTCACTCTTCCACATTCTGTTGAAAAGGCCTGGCTTTGTTTTCTGCTGCAAGGAAAGCGACACAGCTCTGCTGTCGCCAGGAGAGGGCGCACTTCTGAATTAAAAATAATCTTTCCTTTCTTAAATTATGACTATTACAAAAACTGCAGCAGTGCTTTTTCAGCTGATAAAAACAACTTTCTCTCTCAGTCCCGTCACAGATTTGTGAATTGTTCCACTGTTTGGTGAGTGTTTGTCATGTTCTGACCATAAAGGATAAGACCACCCATGAGCAAAAATCTGCCTTCAAACTTGAAAGAAATAATGACTTGACATTTGTTATGATATGTATCGATATCGAACAATATGAATTTTGTTTATCGTGATAACATTTTTGGCCATATCGCCCAGCTCTACCTTGAGTTTATAAACCAGTTCAGTTATCCAAGCTGCTTGTCATCCTGGGTCACCAGGAGTGCTGGAGCCTATCCCAGTGGTCATTCAGTGGAAGGCAGGAAATATGTCAGTCCATCACAGAGCGCGCACACACACACACACACACACACACACACACACACACACACACTCACCCGGTGGCAATTTGGCCTGTCCAGTTCACCTGACTCCATGTCTTAGGACTGTGGGAGGAAACCAGAGCAGATATTGGGAGAACACATGTTCTTCAAACAGAAAGGACTGCCTGGCCGGGGAATTGAACCCAGGCCCTTCTTGCTGTGAGGCAACAGCGCTACCCATTGTGCAGTTATGTTTTGTTGTGAATTATTCTCATATTTTGTTTGTAATTTTTGCAGCAAATTTGCAGTCAATCAAATGTGCAGTTGATGGTAACATGCAGATAAAATTTTCAAATTCTTTGTGGTATTACAGCTCATGACACGGTAGTACGGCCGTTTACCTCTCCTGTCTTGAGCGAATCTGGTAGGTTTCGTCACTCTGTGTGTGCAAGAGTGGCTTACTTAAACAGAAAGAGGTGTGATGCGTAGGGCAGGTCAATCCAGTGCCACAACAGACCTGCGTGAAACAAGGTGATATGTATTTAGCAATTGGCGAAAGTTTTTTTTTATGTGATGTGTAATGATGTGCATTCTGACTAATTTTGATATTTGAGTATCCACAAGAGGTAATAAACGGATACCCTCTCAAAAATGTCCAGAAAAGCTACTGAGGAAAGTGTGTTCTTTTAGGTGATGGCACTGGTGTTAAGAGGCAAAAATCAGTAGAACAAAAAGGGACATCAGCAGCTTTTGCCTTTTAATATGTTACAACTACAGCCAACTGATGCAGCAGTGGGTGCTGATGAGGACTCGTCTTGCACACAAGGTATTTGCTGCGCAGTGGACGATGCTCCAACATGGTAGTTGCAAGTGCTCAAGTATCCTTTCACATCACGTTATGTGCCGTTCATAATTATTTTTAAGCAGCTGCCTAATTTCCTGCATAGTAAAGAAAAGAAAGCCCAGCAGTGTATCTGTTATTACAGTGAATAAAAAGTACTCATGCACATCAAGTTTTAGTTACCAAATAAACTTTTTTTAATGTTACAAGACTCAACCACAAAATTGCTTGAAATGCCAGTCAATCTGTTAAACAACAGGATCAAAATAGTAGGACGAAGGATGGTCTGTGACTGCATCGGCCTCGGTTTAATCTGGTTATATCAATCTGATGCTGGCAGCCGTCCCAAGAGCAGCCTTACTGTCTTTATGCCTAAATCGAACAGAACCCCTCGAGTGCCTGTCGTAAGTACTGGGACCATGAAACCTGTTCTGTCTTTTCATTTTCTTTTTCATACCTTAGTACAACTTTTTATTTATTTATTTTTTTGTTGAAAAATATTAATTCTCTTAGTTTAACAGCAAAAATGGTCAAAGTTAGCCATCTCCAATTTTTCTCAGTGTCAGCGGCTGAGTCAGCGTTTATGTGAAACAGCTGGAGCACCCCTGCTGTGGGTGGGCTTATGGACTCAAATTGGCTGGGAGGGAGGTGTGGAGGATGCTACGGGAGACATTGTTGTACACACATCCTGCAGAGCGCTGAGCGCAGCTCCCAGCCCAGCCCTGATCCGTGTTAATGAGCACACATGCATTCGGCGTCTGACAGATCGCTGGTTGTTCAGATATCAACAGAGTAGAGGAGAGAGAGATTTTGCCCTTGGTCAAACGCGTCTATCCAGCTATCGCGTCTAGTCTTTGTTAGCGTGGGGCTGCATGCGTGCCTTTTAAATCGGAGTAAACAGTGCGATGTGTTTGGCCAGTCTCCGAAGCCTGTGCTGAGGCTCTGAAGCCAGGCGGAGGTAATTTGAGCCGTCTCTCCTAATAATGAATCTGAAGCTGTAGGCATGAGAATGAGGGGCCGCCACTGTGGCTCGGCTCTTCTCATTAGTGCCCAGGGAGCCTGGCTGCTCAAACCCCGAACCTGCAGCACGATGGTTTTGGCAGCTCTGCTGTCCGCATTTAGGCCAGCCGTTAATTGCATGGTGGGTCAGATTTGATCCCTGTGATGCAGCTGCTTTATCATTCCAATTGTACCCTCCCAATCTAAATCCAAACAAAAATGTTAGTGTGTGTGTGTGTGTGTGTGTGTGTGTGTGTGTGTGTGTGTGTGTGTGTGTGTGTGTGTGTGTGTGTGTGTGTGTGTGTGTGTGTGTGTACATTTTAGCTGGGCCTGTTTTTTAGGAAAATAGCTCCTGCTATAAGTACTTCCCATAAGGAAAATGGGGTGTACATCTGTTGTGACTAATCATGAGGGTGGTTTTTGTTTTTGTTTTTTTTTTTTTTTTTTTTTTTTTTTTTTGGGTGTGTGTGTGTTTTTGAGAAGTTCGTATGTAGTGACTGGGACAATATTTGCCCCTCTCTGAGGCTCAGGGTAAAGACGGTAAGATGAGCCTTGCTGCAATAAAGACATCAGCTGCGATTATGCTCGATTTGATTTATAGTCGCAAATGGCCCCTTGAAGCAATCAGTACAGATTCAGCTTATCAATGATTTAACATGTGAAAGCTGACACTAAACCCAAAACCTCTCTTCGCTCAGGCCTCACCTCATTCATTCATTCATTCATTCATTCATTCATTCAGTCGAAGTCGCAAATGTATTCGAGGATAATTCCACTGATATTTCTAAGTGACTGCATGATTAAATTGTTGATGTAAACAAAGTCGTTGAGTGGTCCGCTGTGAAGTGGTTCTTTGTAGAGAAATTTACAGACCCAGATTTCTTCACAGTGGTGGTGATGGGAACCAGAGGTCACCATGTCTACAATGCAAATACAGCCATTTTTTATTATGCAGAACCACTTAGCCATTGAATTATGCAGAGATTTGAAAACTTTTGTCAGAATTCCTCTTCAAGCATCCTCTAATTGCTTAACAGATACCGTCTACTTCAGTGAGCCTTCCGTTACTGCTGGAAAATCCACAATGCAGTCATCCCAATAAACTGTAATAGATGCTTTTACCAAAAGACTTCCATCCCGGTCCTCCTGCCTGTGAATTAGATACACCGTGGTAATGTTTTGAGATGGTTTGATGCAGAGCTAAATAATTGTTTATGTCAAAGTTGCAATCAGAGTGGACATTGCTATTCTGATTATATCACAGATTATTCAAAATGATTTATTTAACCTTTAAATGAAGAGCTCAGGAATTGATAGTCTGGCTGGTCACACTACATTTGATGTTGAAAAAAATGGTTGTGGTGGACTTTTTTGCCAAAATATAAATGGACCTGCAGCTTAATTGACAGAAAACAAGCACATTTAAATTGCAGTTGCAATAATGGTTAGAAAAATCGCAATTAGATTCATCCCTTGATGATATTAATGTCTAGTTCTAGCTTGTGTGCAAAATCCATCTGGTACACACCTCCAATACCTTGAAGTCCTGGCAGTGTAGCATTATCTTCATTATCGTTTCTTTAGAAACATTTCACTGATCTATCAAAACAAATTGTTGCTGTGGTCTGTCAAAGCCGTGTAATATGAAAAACTCATGGAGATGGACAAATCGATCATATAAGTATTGGTACTGGACCAAATATGCAATAGGCCAGCCCTGCTTGAGGCCCCATGGCCACAGGACCCTGTAGCTCCTTGTTCAAATACCTTTTGATTTTTGCTGAAGATCTGAAGGACTGAAGATCTGAAGGACTGAAGATCTGAAGGACTGAAGATCTGAAGGACTGAAGATCTGAAGGACTGAAGATCTGAAGGACTGAAGATCTAAAGGACTGAAGATCTAAAGGACTGAAGATCTACTCTCCCAGATTTTTTTTTTTTTTAAGGAAGAAAACACACTTCAAAACTTTTGAAAAAGAATAGACATTAATTTATTAATGGCATCTTTCACAATGAAACTGACAGACTGCGACACTGCATTAATTAATTAATTAATTAATTAATTAATTAATTTTTTAAAATCTGCATACTGCATAAATTTTTTTTTTTTTGTTTAATGACCAGTCAGCGCTCCAGTGTCACGGTTGCAGCTCAAACCGCCGCAGAACGGCTCTTCTTGCTTGTAGCAGAGCAGAAAAATTATACAGAAAGCAAACGCTCACTTAAAAACAAATGCGGCGGTTAAAGACAGTGTAGGGTAGATGAGAGCTGGAAGGTATGAATGACCGTCCGACTGTTACAGCGACTGTATTTAACTGTAGTTCGTTTTTACTGAGAGGAGCAACAAGCAGAGCCTCAAACGGCCCCGCTGAGGAAATACAGCTAGGTTTTGTAAGAGGCAGTGGGACCGTCGTCTTTGTAGAAAGGGATGGTACCTACTGTAAATTTAAGGTGGAACTTAGTTTAAGGTAGCCCTAAAATTAACATGGAACAAAATTTAAGGTGGAACTTCATTCACAGTAGCACCTATGCACCTATGTTTTGTTGCAGGGCTTTATAGAAAAACGAGTTTTCAGTGTTTAGACAGAAAAACGATTTTTTGAAATTGCATCTTTTTTCAAAATTGGTGTAAAACACTGAACGATCTGTCACCATAGACCCTGGGTTTGTTCGGTTTTATGTTATGTTTACTGTAATTATAGATTTGATTCCTTTTTCAGAGGTAAATCTGTAACGTTGGTATTTAATGGGAAGGAAATAGTAGTGGGTAATGTACCAGTTGGAATTCTTCCGTAGGTGTTGGTTTCACCGTAGCCAGATAACATAATGTACACACAGCGCAAGACGAGCATAGTGCCCCTTTAATGTTACCTGAATTCCTGAGCCAGACTTCTTTCAGTAATCACTCGTCTCCTGTTGTGTGGTCAGCTACAGTCTGAGGCAGTGTTAGTTCAGGTTATTAGAGAGGGAGTGAACATCAGATGGACATGTGGAAGAAATCGCTGGGCTCTTGGGGTAGTGATGGTCTTGAGGCCTTGGTGTAATTGTATGCAAACTCCATGCAGAGAGGACCCCGGTCGCCCAGCTGGGGACTCGAACCCAGGCCCTCCTTGCTGTGAGCCACCGCGCCACCGTAGTTAACGGTGTTAAGCATCAGTGTTTATATACATGTTTTTATATATATATATATATAGATACAGCAAGCAAATGCCGTTCAGTCTGGCTTGGTATATTTTCTTTGTGACACAGAACATGGATTTTATCAAAATAAAATATTTAAAAGTAGATTTGTGTAAATATCAAGATTTATAAGCTAGTTAGGTTAGAGGCAGTTGGTGTCTATATCGGTACTGATTTCAGAGACCAGCTGAAATTGTTCATAGTTCTGCTGTTAGATGAAAGAGGCAACGTTGCAGCAGCATCCAGTACAACGCTGGTAAACGCTGAAACCAGCGAGCTGCTTCTTGTAGTATTTTTACTTCAGTTTTCATAAAGCTAGAAAGCGCAAGGCTGCACCGATATACTGTTTCATTCCAACACGGTCTCACGGTGAGAACAGAATTATGTCAATGTAATTTGTGAAGCTCTTCTTTAAGGATGGCTTTGGGTACCTAACAGCTCTCTGACTTCTCAGTAAACGTCTTTGAGGTGCCACAGCTCATCCTTCATTGTCACAAATAACTGCCGAATCCTTATTCGAAACTCAGTGAGCCGTTCTATAAATTAGCATTGGTTCGAAGTGGAGATTAGAGCTTTAGCAGCACATTGTTATTCAAGGACAAAAAGTGAGAGACGGAGAGAGAAAGAGACCTTCGCTATTTCAGGAAGCTCTTGAGATCACAGGTCTGTCATGGTCAACCACATGACAAAATGCAGATGAGTCGTCTCTCTGACCCGGTGTCTGGCCTCTGTAGCGGTTGACGGCTGGATCTGCTCCCTTTCTGCTCCACTGCTTTGTCACATCAAAGATTCGAACAACTTTCTTCTACTGCTTCAGGTCAAAGGTCAGTCTCTTTAAACCATGAGATCTGTTAAGTTTCATGCAGTTCTGTAAAGTGGGCAAGGTCATATTTTCATACCTTAAATATATTAGACTAGGTAGTGATTGTAATGAGGTAATGAAGGTGGGCAGTGCTGGATTTGGTGTTTGCGATTTGTAGAAATACATTTTACGTCCTGCTTCATGTGACACTGGCTGTGTTTACCTGCAGATCTTTGCCAGTCTGATTGAACACAGTCAGATTACAGACTCAGACTGAGGTGTTTACTGTCTCTCAGTTCAACAGGCTCATGAAAATCTTCGTTTACATGCTCGCTACAAGTAATCCGACGCAAAGTGACGCGCATGCGTGGAGCAGCACTGAGAGTAAACGTTACCATGACAGCGAACATCACGTGAGGTCCAGTCAGAGTGAGAGGAGTTTCCAGCAGTCCGCTTGTGTGTTTAATTGGTTTAAACTGATGTCAGACTCAGAAAAACGCCCTTCACCTGTCCTTATAAAGGAAGCGGCGAGAGGAAGACGTCGTGCTCTGAGACACATAAGCCGGCCGTCCGTCCCACCGCCGTCTTTTAAAGCTCAGGGTATAAAGCTCGTCTCCTCTGTAGACCAGTTTCTGCTCCGCCGTGCTGAACGGTATAAACCTCTCGCTGTGACGCGCCGCGCATGCGAAGAACGTTCTTACACCTTCCGATAGGGAACGCAATCGGATTCAGGCGTTTACACGGCTATTATTCTAATATTTAACAGGTTATTTAGAGGTTTACCCACCTCGTTCAATCAGATAGAAATTGTATTCCGAATGGCCTCAATTGGACTAGACTATTCCGATTGAGGTGTTTACATGGACGTATTCTATTCCGATTGAGCTATTATAGTCGGATTATTAACGGATTATTAGGCTGCATGTAAACGTGGCTGTTGTGACACTGTCTCTATTTGGATTGAAATAGTTGATCAGGAGGACATCTGTGAAATCATCTTACACGTCCCCTAAGTGATAAATCTTGCACATCCGGACGGCAATAAAATAACTTCAGGAGCTGTTCAGTGTTGAGCTGCAGTTTCTATGAAGCTGAATGTTTTGCTTCACAGGTGGCTATATGATCACACGTTTTCGTGTCAGAAGTTGGTGTGGTGGTGCAGATACAGTATTGCTTTGATGAAAGTGTTGCTACATGTGAATATAAAGTGGCTTATATATGTAGCTACAATTTATAATCCCTCTCTCCATCAGCATGCAAGATCTCTCCTCTCTGGTCGACTGTTTATTCGACTTTTTTTTTTTTTTTTTTTTTGTTCTCTTGCTCTGTTTTGGAAAATATTAAATATGAATGTGTGCCAGAGGACTAAATACAGAGGGTAGAAGCAATGTGACATTTGCCTGGAAAATTCAACAAAAACATGGAAGTGTGTATCCGGGAGGGACTAAATTTATCAGCTGACGGTCAAGTTTGGTGAACAGTAGGCAATATAGCCTGTAATTTTCTCAGGAGGCAAGAGAAAAACACTGGCTGAACATGGGCTGATCCGGAGGTACAGTCACAGAGGGGCGCCTGCAAAAGAGAAAATAAAAGCAAATTTAGTTGTCTGGGTAAAATTGTGTTTAGATTACATTACCTGACACGTGCGAATGACTACAAGACAAAACACAAAGGACTGTTTCCAAAACTTCAGGGAAATCTGAGTAACAGTTACTGTTGTCTTTGTGAAGCAAAAAGAGATGTCATGCTTGTTTGGGACTGCTGGGTTTGTCGTGGGCTCCCCTTCGCTGAGCTGATGATCAAGCACTTTCTCTTCTGCCTGTACTTTAAAGAACGTCTCTGTAAGACGTGTTTTAGGTGTGTTCATACAGCTTTGTTCTGCTATTTTTGGAACAAGCTCTTAAAAAAACGGTATCAAACAAACAGTGAAAGTGGATCGTGAGCCTTCCCCGGTATTCGCTGATCCCCAGTCGACTCTTTAATGTTTGAGGATGAACTGCGAGAGCGCTGAAGAGATGGCAGAGAGACGAGAGAGTGAGAGAGACGCGCACATATATATGCTCCCTCTTCCCTGCTGTCTGCTGATTTAAACATTTAAAGGGTAAATATCTTGGGCTACAGGTACAGCCCAGCACCCAAACACCTCCCTACCCAATAGCATATTTTCTTAGATTCATCTTCATCCTTTCATGAATAAACATAAACACTTTGCTTTGCAAATGCAGCCTTTTTAATGTGATTTCCTTTGGTTGCTAAAGATAATCGAATACAAAAGCCTCAATGGCAGTGAAAGTGTGAGGGATAGTTACCATCTAAAGAAAGTATTTACAGGAAAACTCAACCATGTACTCAAAAATCATGTCTCGCTCTCTTTTTTCCACTCACTATGTTGGGGTTTGTTGATCAACCACTGAACTTGTGTCATCAAACCGATCTGCTGGGACAGACAGGCTTTGGTGATTGTTGCTGCCCTGATGGGCTTCTTTATGGATCGCTAGATCACTGACCGTTTCGGCTCTGTGTCCACCTGCATATAAGCGTTCTTTAGTATCTTGCCCAGGACATGCGAAATATTTATTAACAGCAGGTTTTATAGCAGCGGTCAAAATCGTGGGCTGGAGGTTAGGGATCTGGCCCTGTGACCAGAAGGTCGCCGGTTCGATCCCCAGGGCCGACAGTCCATGACTGAGGTGTCCTTGAGCAAGACACCTAACCCCCAACTGCTCCCCGGGTGCTGCGGATTGGGCTGCCCACCGCTCCGGGCAAGTGTGCTCACTGCCCCCTAGTGTGTGTGTGGTGTTTCACTTCATGGATGGGTTAAATGCGGAGGTGGAATTTCCCCGTTTGTGGGATCAAAAAAGTATCACTTATGGAATTTACATCGTGTGATTATCATAATCATATGAAATTAGCTGTCAGGACATTTTAGTGTCATGATATTGCAGTTTCCCCTAAACTTCCAGTCTTTCTGGAAATCATATTGACCCAGATTCTATGTATCGATGTATTGACTAGATGCTCTTATGCCTGTTTCCGCTGTATAACCTAAAAATGTCTTTCAATTAGGGCCCAACCAATAGGAAAAGTTGGTGCTTGGTACTGATACCCAGAACTCATAATACAGCGTATTTTTATATTTATATTTTAGATAGAAAAGTCATATTGCAATAGTTTTAGCTTAGCAGTACTTTTCTGAGAAGATTTCCAGTTTTTTTAGCCACATTTGTTAACTATGGGCTTTAAATTAGAACAATAAAGAAATTATAATTAAAACAATAAAACATTTTGCGAACACAGTCACACAAAGTTGCCTCAATCGTTAAAAGTAATGGACACCCATGCAGTTGACCACACAGCATCCTGTTTGTGGTAGTTGTTTGTGGTGCTGTGGGGAGCGGCGAGCCAGTTAATTTACCCTCAGAACACTTTGCAAATGTTATACTGGCATTTATATCAAGAAAACACTAGGCTCAACCAGGCTTACGCTTGATCTGATACCTTTTTGTCTAAGGCTGTTTGGTCTGATGTTCAGTTACACCAGATCTGAGACATGGTGATGGGTTTTCTCGAGACTCGAAGTCGTTTAGACTGAAGAATGATGTTGTTCTGACTCTGAGGTCTAAGGATGTCCTAAAATGTTTCATTTTTTAGTTTTGCCAGGATGTTTGGAGAAAGAAATGGCAAAAGAGGTTTGCATTTACATTTTATTGCTTTAATTAGAATTTCTTTTTGGGCTGGATTTGCCTCCCACATTTAAAGGGGTTGAGCTACTCAGAATCCTTTTGATTTCCATTAAATATTGTTTATTATTTTTCATCAGTTTTCTTCATTAAGTTTTATGTTAAACTGTCATGGTTAGGATTGGATATGTAACTTTGTGATGAGTTTGAATAATAAGGATCGTTTCTGTAGGTCATTATAAAGCTGTATTCAGCAGTCTGAATATTCTCCACAATTATCAAATCAAATTGTTTGTCACATCACATTTAACACAGGTGGTGAGTGTAACTCTTAGGTGCGTAGCCCCCTTTATAGAATTTAATGTATATCTAAGAATAAAAAAAGAGATATACACTATATTGCCAAAAGTATTTGTTCGTTTGACTTCACATGAACTCGAGTGAGATTCCATTCTTAATCCATAGGGTTTAATATGATGTCGGCCCACCCTTTGCAGCTATAACAGCTTCAACTCTTCTGGGAAGGCCTGAGTTGCTGAGTTAGACTAATTTGGAATATTTAGTAGCGAGGAAATTTCACGACGACTGGAATTCACTGAGCTCCTGAGAGCGACCCATTTTTTCACTAATGTCTGTAGAAGCAGTCTGCAGGCCTAGGGGCTCGGCTTTATACACCTGTGGCCATGGAAGTGATTGGAACACCTGAGTTCAGTGATTTGTATGGGTGAGCGAATACTTTTGGCAATATAGTGTATATACCAACTCTGAATATACACAATATACACTAGAATTGCACTATTCCAATGTACAGTTGCACAGTAATAAATTATGAAATAAAACTATGAAATGTGCTGCTGTACACATTCTGTATGTGTGGTTAGTCTGAGGTAGATAATAAATGAGATGCAGGTACACAGGGATAGAATATTGACATAGAAATCTTCCAGATTATACAAGAGATGGATAGAACATGCACAACATGTCACTGTATATGTGTAAGTACAGATTTGCAAGATTGAAGGTGCGGAGGATCAGAGTGAGTCTGATGAGGTGTGGATAAGGTGTAGATTGTCCATGGAGATGATGACTCAGCAGTGCCAGGCCTATAGACTGATACACCAGCACTACTGGCTGTTCAGCAGCCTGATGGCCTGGGGGAAGAAACTGTCTCGGAACTGGCTGGTTCTGGATTTTAGGCTTCTGTACCTCCTCCCGCTTGGCAGCTGACAGAACAGACAGTTGCTTGGGTGGGTGGAGTCCAATCTAGGAGGTTTGGGAGCTGGACCCCGGTGATGTGCTGGGCTGTCCACACCACCCTCTGCAGAGCTTTCCACTCAATGGCAGTGCAGTTTCCATACCAGGTGGTGATGGAGCCTGTGTAGCATGTTCAGAGGATGCAGGGGTTCATGCCAAACCTCTTAGGTAGAAGAGGCGCTGTTGTGCCTTCTTTACCACCCATGTGGTGTGTTTGCTCCATGTCAGTTCCTCTGAAATGTGAACACTGAGGAACTTGAAGCTGCTGACCCTCTCTACACTCGCTCCGTTGATGGTGATGAGTTGTGCACTCTCTATCTTGCTTCCTGAAGTCCACTAGGAGTTCCTTGGTTTTATTAACATTGAGAGAGGGGTTGTTCTCCTGGCATCAGTGTGTCAGGAAGCTGACCTCTTCTCTGTAGGCCCCCTTGTTGTCATTGGAGATCAGGCCAACGATTGTGGCGTCATTTGTAAATTTGATGATGACATTGGAGCTTTGTCTGGCTGAGCAGTCGTGGGTGTACAGGGAGTGCAAGAGAGGGCTGAGCAGACAGCCCTGAGGAGCTCCGGTGTTAAGGGTCAGTGAGGAGGTGGTGACGTTGCCCATCTTTACCACCTGGTGTCAGCCCGTCAGGAAGTTCAGGATCCAGCTGCACCGAGAACTGTCCAGACCCAGATCCCGAAGCTTAATGTCGAGCCTTGAGGGCACGATGGTGTTGTATGTGAGAAGGCTGTTTGTGGACTGCAGCTCTGCGTTCATGTTCTTTTTGTCCAGATGGGAGAGGGCAGTGTTTAGAGTCAGTTGACTCGGCAGGGGCGGGGACTCTTTCCGTGAGTGCGGTGCGATTTGCTTGTTATTTATGGAACAAGTTTCCTTCTTAAAGTCCGTTATTGCGTTTAACCCCTCCCACAGGCTTCTCATGTTGGTGGTGTTTAACTGTGACTCCACTTTAGCCCTGTGCTCACGTTTGGCTGCTCTTATGGACTTGTGGGGAGCATAGCTCATCGGGTGTTTCCTGATTTAAAAGCAGCGGTATGTGCCTGCAGAGCTGCACAGGCCTCACAGTTAAGCCATGGCTTCTGACTGGGGTAAATACAAACTGTTTTTTGGGCCCAACATCTTCTATACACTTTTTGATGAACCTGGTAATTGAGTCTGCATATTTGGTCTCCTGCCTGTTAGCAGCCTCGTACAGCTTCCCGAGCGCCAGGTCTGTATCAGCATGTGGTGGGATGTACACGGTGGTGACAATGACCCCTGAAAAAAACAGTGGTCTGCACGAGATGATTAGATATTCCAGGTCTGGGGAGCAGAAAGACTCAATGATGTGTACATTTCTCTGATCACACAAAACATTTTTGATGTCGGTGGCCTTGTTGGGAATCTCCGCTGAAAGCCAGGTCTCTGTGAGGCAGATTATACAGCAGTCCCGTATTTGTTGCTGGAAAGAGATCTGTGCCCTGAGTTGTCCGATTTTGTTGTCCAGGGACTGCACGTTTGCCAGTAGTATGCTGGGGAGTGTGGGGCGATTAGCACGCCGTCTCAGACCGACCAGAACGCTGTCTCTCCTGCCCCTTTTCCGGTGTTTGCAGCGTTTCCTCGGCCCACTTGAACGGGGCTTTAAGGTTCCCAAACAATGGATCTGCATTCAGGAACTTAAAGTCCAGTTTTCGGTGAGTGATCATTGAACCGATTTGCAAAAGTGTTTGTCTGTCGTAAATGAAGGTGCTGGCAACATTTATTGTGTAAAAGTAGTTACAAATAAAAACAATATTAACAAAGAACTAACAAGTGAAGGCAGCTCGCAACACGGCATCCATGCTTGGTACCATCTTGGATCGAACCACAAAGGGAGCTGTTGGCACTCAAGATGCTTTAGCCTTACAGTGCTCAGAGGAGATTTCAGATATGCTATCAGCTGTGGAGATGGAGGAGTCTGACAGAATTGCTGCCTTCCTTGATAGCTGTGATTATAGCAAAAGATAATTAAGTTAAGTAATTAAGTAAGCGAAAACCTTTGTTTGGCAGGGTGTTTTCAAGGGCTGGACCTGTATATTCAACTATTTGGATATTCTAAATGGCTAAATGTATCATATATTCAGTTATGGTGAACTGCAAAGTACTAATGTTTGGAGTTCCTGAGAGAAGCTTGGACGACTCAGTTGTGGTTCATAATGCAGCTTTATTAATTTGTTGAAAACAGTGCCAAACACAGCCGCCCCATCAGTCCAACTCTTCAGGATAAAAGTCCTTGTATGAACAAACCTGAATCAAACCTAATATAAACATCTCTTTAAAAAAACTGAATTACAACTTGGCGTGGCAACGCCAGAGGATATTTGGTCAGCACATTCTTGTAATATACTTCAGCTAGCACTTCCCCATGGAGGTCTAATCCAGTTAGCCAGTTGTGCTGTTGATGGTCACTGCAGCACAATTCACGAGGCAAGACTAAGAACAATCTGTAAAGGAGGAGGTTCATCGCTGTGCTGTGAAATTGGTTTCTTGGGTTGGTTTTGACCTGTTTGGAAATGTTGTAGAGATTGTAGGTCTCACACTAACAAAGCAGGCAAAAGGATGCCAATTAATAATTGTGGCTCTCATCAAATACCTGTGTTGGCGCATCAGTACTTCATTATGTTAAATTAAACGTGCTGGTGAAGGAATTTAACAAATCCATGTTGTTACTGTTTAACATTGGTGTAACTTTGTTTTGAAAGTAGCTCACAAGGTATCAGCTACTTTGTCCAGAATAAGTACTGCGTGTTATTTTTTTAATGTATTTATATTCATTTGTGTCTCTTCTAGTCTTTATATGGTGCTTTCACAAGCAAAGCCAACTTAATCCCAGGCTAAATGGTTTAAATAATGTGCTTAGTTGCCTAACACCTCAAAGTATATTAGGCTCACAATGTACTCATAATCCACAATAGACAAGCATATTGACAGGGTGTCTTAGCTCATACTTTCATGTAGGTTTTTTTCACCGTGAGTTTGTGTTGCCAGACTTCATTTCAGTTAATGAAGGCTCTTCTTTTCTCTTTTCTGCTTTTTGCGTCTTTTGCTCCCTTGCTTGAAGCTGGATGGTTTTTTTTTTTTTCTGTCGACGCCTCAGCATAGCTCGTGGCGGTGATGTAACATGGCCATTGTTACGTCTAGCTGTCGCCATCAGTGTTCCCACTCAAGTTTCTCGGATTACTCTGATGCTGACGTCTGCAGCAGGGTGGGTGGGTGGGTGGGTGTGTGTTTTTTTTTTTTTTTTTTTTTTTTTTTTTTTTCCCTGTGTGTGTGTGTGTGTTTTTTTTTTTTTTTTTTTGTGTGTGTGTGTGTGTGTGCGCGTGTGCGTGCGGGCGCGGGCGCGGGCGCATGTCTTTCAGCAAGCAGGTTCTCTCCCCTCAGCCTGCACTGCTTTGTAGCAGTATGATTAAGTAGAACAGAGGCTCTGATGTCAGTTAATTAGCCATTTGTTTGCTTTTCCTCATGATCAGTACAGTAACATTAGTACAAGTGGGGAAATCAAAATATAAGAAAAAATCCTTATGCTCTGACGTATATTAGAGATTTAGGTGAACTAAAGGATATAATAATGCACTTAAGCAGCTCTGATATATATATATATATATATATATATATATATATATATATATATATATATATATATATATATATATATATATATATATATATATATTTTTTTTTTGGCATTTGGAGTTAACAGAATTTAAAGGGGAAGCTTGGTAGGACACAGACGTATCCTGTGAGCTTTGTTGTTGTGACTTCTTGTTTTTCCATTAACCTCTATTAAAAATGCAATTCTTCCTCCCGCAAGTACAGACTGATGTGCATTTTAATGAAAAAAACCCAGAAAACATTCTTTGCATGCTGCATACTTGGTTGTATCTAGTCCAGTTGTCTTCAAGTGGCCATACCTTTCTCAGTCACTTTATCCTTTGCTGACACGTGTGATGTCTGTTGTTGACGTGTTTCTAATCAGCACTCAGTCAACTTTGTGGAAAAAGGTCCGGAAAGGTGACCTTATTGTTGGCTGTCCCCCTTTTTTTTCTTTACTGCAGCTGACTAGTAGTCTAATTTGACAAGTTCTTTGTATAATATATGAAATCTTTTTCTATATCTAAAGATGGACCGATACCAATTTTTCCTCAAACAGCACCGTTAACTGATGTTTATGTAGCAGCTGATTGGCTTGTAAGCTACCTAGATATGATTAAATCATGTGTACAATACATAACTAGTATTTACTGTTATGTCTAACAATTTAAGTGTAAAACATTTATTGTGCAAAAGTTAAATACAGTTCAGAACAAAATATAGATATATTTTACAATATATATTGGAGCAACGTATGCTGCTTTTTCAGGGAAGGCCTTGCTTATTTCAGCAAGACAAAGCCAAACCTCGTTCTGCCCTAAAGCATGGCTCTGTAGAAGAAGAGTCTGGATGCTAAACTGGCCTGCCTGCAGTCCAGACCTGTCACCACTGAAAATATTTCACACTATGAAACGGAAAATACAACAAAGGAGAATCCAAATTGATGAGCGGCTGAAATCCTAAATCAAGGCAACGATTTATCATCGACGTTAGTGATAATTGTTGCGGCCCACTTCACCAACTCCGCTGCCAGTGCTGCATTTAAGTGCCAGGATCACCGCCGGTACAGATGTGACAACCGTGTTGCTGCAACATTGCCGTAGACGTGCCTGATTGATCTGAATTCTGTTTGTTTCGATTTTGAATAGTTTCCCAGTAGGATCTGACGAAAGAGGGCAAAGGCAAAAAGTGTTTTGTCTTCAGCAGCCCGGTGTTTTCAGAGGGCACTATATGTGAGTCACTGCTGTAATCTCTTCATCCATATCCACTATATCTAGTGTTCACGCTTGGGCAAATTCTAACGCAGCCGTCACGTAGACTTGTGACTGAAAACACAGATAAAAAGCGCCGATACCCAGCTGGTTCATTTAAATTGTACAGTATTGGTCTAGAGCGATGTTGGTAATTTAGATGGAAAAATGACCTGTAATTCATCTGTATTTATAAATAATTCATGGACCTGAGAGATTTCCACAAAGACTCTGGTTGACTCATAAATAAGGCCATTGTAAGCTGGAGATGTACCATCGTTTGTGCTGTGGAAAACAGTTCTGTGTTTGAGGTTTTGTTATAGAGATGGAAGAGATATGAATAATCTCTCTGTCTCTTGTAGGGACTCCATTCCTCTTCAGAGTTGGGCTCCGCCTGAACTACTTATTTTCATCTTTTTTTTTTTTTTTAAATCTCATTCTTGTTCTCTCTTTGCTTTCATTTTCTTTCTTTTTCTGCCCCTCAGTCTGTGCTGGTGGAATGACATCAATTTTTCGGAGTCTCTGAGAGGTCTTAATTGAAAATATTACAGTAAATATTATGTATTATTGTTCATATTCGAAAAAAGGATCAATGTTAATCAATTAATACCGGAGTAATGTTCAAAATACACACCATTTGCCTGGGATCATCTGCTGAATTCTATATTAATGCACCAAAAGTGGGACTGTGGAATGGGAACTGATAGTTGGGGCCGGACATAAACATGTACAGTTGTTCATTTGGTCAGGTTACACATTTTTGTTGATTTTTCCAAGAAAAAAAAAAGAAAATTAAGACCATTTCTGCATGGAAAAAACCTTACTGTGATGTACACTATATTGCCAAAAGTATTCGCTTGTCTGCCATCACATTCACATGAACTTGAGGGACATCCCATGCTTAATCCATAGGGTTTAATATGATGTCGGCCCACCCTTTGCAGATATAGCAGCTTCAGCTCTTCTGGGAAGGCCTGAGTTGCTGAGTTGCCCAGTTACTTCTACTTGGTTATAATACCGCTGACAGTTGACTATGGAATATTTATTTGCAAGGAAATTTCAGCTCCTGAGAGTGACCCAGTCTTCAGATGTTTAAGTGTTCAATATGTTTTATTTTAAATTGTTTCTTTACCTTACTCACCTAAATGTGTCAGTTCCCAAATTAAGGAGAGAACTTTAAACTAAAGGCAACCTTTCTTATCAGTTTTTGTTTACAAATTTTTTTTTTTTTTTAGATTATTTACATTTATGGCATTTGGCTGACGCTCTTATCCAGAGCGACTTACAATTTGATCATTTTACACAGGTAGTCGAAGGTGGTGTTAGGAGTCTTGCCCAAGGACTCTTATTGGTATAGTGTAGGGTGCTTACCCAGGTGGGGATTGAACCCCAGTCTACAGTGTAGAAGGCAGAGGTGTTACCCACTACACTAACCAACCACTGATCAAGAGTTAGAGCACTGTAAAAGTGACTGCATTTTCACTTAAAAAGTAAGTAACCCGGTTAATTAATTAATTTATTTTTTTTATTTTACTATGAAGTTTGTGACTATTAGGCCTTTCCCCCAGGATTTAAACGGCCGTTTAGTGCCGATTATGAACAAGTGTAAGAAATAACTAGGAATGGTAATACCTACCAATTTGTACCTCTATTTCATTATGGAGTCCAGCTCTATTCAGTTGTATAGTTCATCATAAATGCATTTGTAATGCTCATTTATGTTTTTGTAGCCTTATAGTTTCCATTTTTGTTGCAGTTTTGTTTAATCCATTTTATGCTTTCTAGGAAAGCAACCAGTTATTTCTTCCAAAAGAAGGTTATTTATCTGAAAGACAACAGGAGTGATGACCAGAAAAGGGTCATCTGTAAATGATTTTAGAAATAAATTAGAAGTTAGAGTTAGCGGTGAATAAAATTTTATTGATTATTTTTTTGTTAAATGTACTGTAATGCAACAATTTGTTTTGTATTTTGAAATTTGCATAGTTACACTCCTAGTCAGGAATGTTAACAAAAAGTTCATCACATAAGGCTAATCTAAATTCAGGGTTTTGGTTTCAGGCCTGCACTTTTCTTGTCATGACGCGCGTGTGACAGAGCACAGACCTGCCGCGCTGAGAGACATATATGGAAGTTTCTCGCCCTCTCTCGCCCTCTCTCGCCCTCTCTCGCCCTCTCTCGCCCTCTCTCGCCCTCTCTCGCCCTCTCTCGCCCTCTCTCGCCCTCTCTCCCTCGCCCTCTCGCTCTCGCCCTCTCTCTTTCTCTCTCTCCCTCGCCCTCTCTCTTTCTCTCTCTCCCTCGCCCTCTCTCTTTCTCTCTCTCCTTCGCCCTCTCTCTTTCTCTCTCTCTCCTTCGCCCTCTCTCTTTCTCTCTCTCTCCTTCGCCCTCTCTCTTTCTCTCTCTCTCTCCCTCGCCCTCTCTCTCTCTCTCTCTCTCTCTCTCTCTCTCTCTCTCTCTCCCTCGCCCCCTCTCTCTCTCTCTCTCTCTCTCTCTCTCTCTCTCTCTCTCTCTCTCTCTCTCTCTCTCTCTCTCTCTCTCTCTCTCTCTCTCTCTCTCTCTCTCTCCCTCGCCCTCTCTTTCTCTCTCTCTCTCTCTCCCTCGCCCTCTCTTTCTCTCTCTCTCTCTCTCTCTCTCTCCCTCGCCCTCTCTCTCCCTCGCCCTCTCTTTCTCTCTCTCTCTCTCTCTCTCCCTCGCCCTCTCTCTTTCTCTCTCTCTCTCTCTCTCTCTCTCTCTCTCTCTCTCTCTCTCTCTCTCTCTCTCCCTCTCCCTCTCCCTCGCCCTCTCTCTTTCTCTCTCTCTCTCTCTCTCTCTCTCTCTCTCTCTCTCTCTCTCTCTCTCTCTCTCTCTCTCTCTCTCTCTCTCTCTCCCTCTCCCTCGCCCTCTCTCTCTCTCTCTCTCTCTCTCTCTCCCTCGCTCTCTCTCTCTCTCTCTCTCTCTCTCTCTCCCTCGCCCTCTCTCTTTCTCTCTCTCTCTCCCTCGCCCTCTCTCTCGCCCTCCCTCCCATCTCCCTCTTTTCCTTCCCCACCTATCAATTATTTTATTTCCGCGATATTTCCATAGTCATTATGATGTGAATGTGTATTTTCATCAGCTCTGAACTCGGTGCTGAGCTCGTCTTTGCTTCACTAATGATCAAGCCTTTATTTTATGCTTTGGGTATGTTTGCTTTATTCATGTCTTTTATAGCCCTGGACTTCTGTGCTCTAATTATGCAGGCTTGTGTGACTGTAAGTCTGTCTGTGTCCCTAGAATAACCCTGTGTGGTGAGTGTGGTGTCAGTAATGTGTGTTACTTGAGCTATGGCACCGTGTGGTTAAAGGCTGGAGGTGTTACAGCCTCGCCCAGCTGAATATGCCTCATATGCTTGCATTTAGAGTGAAACTGTACACCCACGCCACTGAGAAATATCTACTGGTCAGGCACAACTATCTATGCGTTGGCGAGTTTGATCCCTGTTGACGCTGCAGTCTACTGCCGAAAAGATGCTGGCTGGCTTCATGATTTGGAGGAATCTTTCTTTTTCTCATGCGGGTCAGTTCAGTAGTGTGATGTGTTCCAGCTGATGTTGTGTATATAGTATATACCACATTAAAGGACAACATGAATGACCAAATATTAAAATGTTCAATATTTAAAGATCTGGACAGTAATTCTGATATGGGCACTTTTACCTGCAATCGGAATGTACTTACTTTTTTTTTTGTTTTTCTTTTTGAGAGTTTTCACTTTTAAAGAGTTTTTATTAAGAGTTATATAATGGTGTAAAATAATCAGCGCAACACAAAATTTGAGAATTAAGAATTAAAGTCACAGATATTAATGAATGAATTCTGAATATTTTTTCCTTTATTTTATTTATTTATTTATTTTTTGTCATTGTGTTGGCTTGGTAATGGGCCTACCACAGTCATGAAATTTTAGTTGAAAAGAATTAATACCAGTTTAAATAGGCCTATTTGGTAACTTTGTGATACTCCACTTTGTTTGGTCTTATAGTTAAAATTCTGTAACAATAGCTCTACATGGTAGGAATGCACTAATATCGGAGTCATACTGGCTAGATGTTTAGATTTGACTAGATTGTTTCTGACATGGATAGCTTGTGTTTCTGATGCCGTTCAGCTTTGAACAGATTTGTTGAAGATGCCGTAGCAGTGATCGTCAGTTATTTGCCAAAGTAATTTGAGTTGGTCAGTCCCTCAGCATCTGTGTTTGTGTTTTCCAGGGGGCCGTTTAGTGTTGTGCGCAGATGCATCAACAGGGACACGGGGCAGCAGTTTGCTGTGAAGATTGTGGATGTGGCCAGTTTTACCTCCAGCCCTGGACTCAGCACAGAAGGTGAGATTGCATAGTTAAAAACACGTGCATGTGCACACACACACACACACACACACACACACACACACACACACACACACACACACACACACACACACACACACACACACACAATGTATGTGCATTTTAGGCATGTAAGGATATTATTTAATTTTTTTATTTTTTTTTGCTTAGAAGAAATGCCATATCATTAGAGTAAATGCAGATAAAGATGAATACAGTGAAGACTAACAAGATTTATTTATTTTTTTGCCCGAAAAAGTGGTTCCTATCTTGAGCGCTTCCTCTTGATGACCCCAGCCTTTGCATAGATTTGTTGAATTCCATCACCAACACACTTGATTTAATGGTATGAATGGTTGGGGCAGTCGTGGGCTGGAGGTTAGGGAACCAGCCTCGTGACCGGAAGGTCGCCGGATCGATCCCCAGAGCCGACAGCACATGACTGAGGTGTCCTTGAGCAAGACACCTAACCCCCAACTGCTCCCCGGGTGCTGCGCATTGGGCTGCCCACCGCTCTGGGCAAGTGTGCTCACTGCCCCCTAGTGTGTGTGTGTGTATTCACTAGTGTGTATGTGGTGTTTCACTTCACTGATGGGTTAAATGCGGAGGTGAAATTTCCCCGTTGTGGGACTAATAAGGGTCACTTAATCTTAATCTTAATCTTAAGAAGCATTGTCAAAGCAGGTGTTTGGATTATATTATGACTACAAAAAGTGGCAGGCTGTCACAAGGTGAGGTACAAAGTTAAATCATTATTTTACTTTTTCATACAATTAATGTTTTCAGATCAAGTAAACACTTGCTTAATAAATATATATATATACACACATATATATATATATATATATATATATATATATATATATATATATATATATATATATATATATATATATATATATATATATATATATACATACACACACACACACACACACACACACACACACACACACACACACACACACAATTTGTCACTTCAGTTGTGTGGCCACTTATATATTTTTATTTCACTGTATTTTTGTGCTATCGACATATTGAGGTGTGTGTGTACACGCCTGGTGTCCTGGGCATTGTCCTGCTGGGTTGGCACTGTTGTGTGTTTTGGCTGCAACACACAGCCATCTGGGAGTGTGTGTGTGTGTCCAGCATGGACAGAACAGTGATGGAAAGAAAGCCGGAGGTAGAACTGCACTATTGTGACATAAATCAGCGGTCATAGTATTTGACAGTGATTTGCAGATTGCATTTCAGGACATGTTTGTCATATTCCATGATCCATAATGTAATAATGTGAAGGCTATGCAACAACTGCTCTTATTCATCAATGAAAGATATTTGTTGCTGAGCAATTACTGATCAATCGTTTGGCACAAAAGTATTGTCACCAATCCAAATAATTGAATTCAGGTGTTTCAATCACTTCCATGGCCACAGGTGTATAAAACCTAGTACCTAGCAGGCCTGCAGACTGCTTCTACAGACATTAGTGAAAGAATGGGTCGCTCTCAGGAGCTCAGTGAATTCCAGTGTGGTACCATGATGGGATGCCACCTGTGCAACAAGTCCAGCCATGAAATTTCCTCGTTACTAAATATTCCCCATTCAACTGTCAGTGGTATTATAACAAAGTGGAAATTATTGGGAATGACCGCAACTGAGCCATCAAGTGGTCGTCCACGTAAAATGACAGAGCGGTCAGCGGATGCTGAGGCACGTAGTGCGCAGAGGTCACCAACTTTCTGCAGAGTCCATCACTACAGACCTTCAGACTTCATGTGGCCTTCAGATCAGCTCAAGAACAGCGTAGAGAGCTTCATGGAATGGGTTTCCATGGCCGAGCAGCTACATCCAAGCCTTACATCACCAAGCGCAGTTATGGTTTGGGGTTGTTTTTCAGGAGTTGGGCTCGGCCCCTTAGTTCCAGTAAAAGGAACTCTTAATGCTTCAGCAGATCGAGATTTTGGACAATTTCGTGCTTCCAACTTTGTGTTCCAACATGACTGCACACCAGTGCACAAAGCAAGGTCTATAAAGACATGGATGAGCGAGTTTGGTGTGGAAGAACCTGACTGGCCTGCAACCCCATAGAACACCTTTGGGATGAGTTAGAGCGGAGACTCTGAGCCAGGTCTTCTAGTCCAACATCAGTGTCTGACTTCACAAATGCGCTTCTGAAAGAATTCTAAGATTTGTAGTAAATGGAAAAATTGCCCCTTGTAGTGTAAAAACACTAGTCCAAAAGGAGTTTTGCCAATTTATTGGATGAAACCGCTGGACACAACAATTTTATGATAATGAAGGAAAATATGTCTGTGCTTATGCACTAAACAACAGGTCAGAGTATTCAGCCTTCTTGGAGCGAGTGGGCGGAGTTCTAGAAAAGGTCCCGCCTACAGACTCTATAGTCTTTTTGGGAGACTTCATTGCTCACGTTGGCAATGACTGGGAGACCTGGAGAGGCGTGATTGGGAAGAGTGGCCTGCCCTGATCTAAACCCGAAAGGTGAATTGTTATTGGACTTCTGTGCCAGGCATAGATTGTCCCTAACGAACACCAAGTTCGAACACAAGGATGTTCATAAGTGTACATGGTACCAGAGCTCCTTGGGTCAAAGGTCAATGATCAACTTTGTTGTTGTTTCATCTGACATATTTTCTGGACATTCGGGTGAGGAGAGGTGCTGAGCTGTCAAATCATCACCGTCTGGTGGTGAGTTGGATCAGATGGCAGGGATGACTGATGGTCAGACCCGGTAGGCCCAAGCGAATAGTGAGGGTGTGCTGGGAACAACTGTCAGAGGCTCCTGTTCAGAATGATTTCAACTCCCACCTCTGGGAGAGTTTTTCTCATGTCCTGGCGGAGGTAGGGGACATGGAGTCTGAATGGACCTTGTTCAAAACCTCCATTGTGGAAGCTGCCAGGCGTAGATGTGGCCAAAAGCTTGTGGGTGCCTGTCGGGGGCGGTAACCCAAGAACCTCCTGGTGAATGCCGGTGGTGAGGGTGGGCGCCAAGCTGAAGAAAGAGGCCTTTAGGGACTGGTTGGCCCGTAGGACTCCCGATTCAGCAGATACTGACTAGCAAAAAAGGTGGCAGCAGTGAAATCCAGGACATGGCAGGGGTTTGGTGAGGACATGGAAAAAGACTTTTGTTCGGCCTCAAGGAGGTTTTGGACACTTGTCCGGCGACTCAGGAGTGGTCGGGGTGGCTGCGCCCAAGCTGTATTCGGCAAGGGTGGCGAAACTCTGACTTCAAATGAGGATATTGTCGGTCGGCATTTTGAGGAACTCCTTAATCTGGGAGACGTGCCTCCCTCGCGGGAATCGGGGCCAGAGGCTTCTGGGGTGTCAAGTTCCATTTCCCTGGTGGAGGTCACTGAGGTAGTTGGTAAGCTCCTCAGTGGCAAGGCACCAGGGATGGATGAGATTTGTCCAGAAACTCTTAAGGCCCTGGATATTGTGGGGCTGTCGTGGCTAACACGCTTCTGCAATATTGTATGGACCTCGTGAACAGTACCCTTGGACTCTCAGACTGGGGTGGTTGTCCCTATTTTTAAAAAGGGGGACCGGAGGGTGTGAGCCAACTATCGGGGTATCACACTGCTCAGCCTCCCTGGGAAAGTCTATGTCAAGGTGCTGGAAAGGAGACTCCAACCGATAGTTGAACTTCAGATTGAGGAGGAACAATGCAGATTCAACCCCGGTCATAGAACAGTGGACCAACTTTTCACCCTCTCACAGATTGTTGAGGGGGTGTGGGAGTTTACCAACCCTGTCTACATGTGTTTTGTGGACTTGGAGAAGGCTTATGACCATGTTCCCCAAGATATCTTGTGGGAGGTCCTCTGGGAGTATGGGGTCCTGGGGCTACTACTCCCCCTGGACGCCTCTCAGTCGGGGTGTACCAGGCACAGCCTACCGGGACAAGACCACGGGGTTGTCCTAGGACCTGCTGGGGGGATTGGCCTGCAGGAAGTTGGCCTGGGAGCGGCTTGAGGCCCCGGGAATGAGCTGGAGGAAGTTGTGGGGGACAGGGTCGTCTGGGATTGTCTGCTCTCTCAACTGCTACCGCGACCCTATCTGGACTGAGCGGTATAATAAATGAAATTGGCTTGAGAGCCTTTAAAGCGCCCATCACCCCAGCGAAACTGTGTGTGCTGCTGCTCCTTCTCCTCTCCCAAGTCTCAACTCTCTGTGCTCTGCCTCGGAACTCTCTCTTCCCGGATTTATGCACTGGCGTATCCGAAATGGCCTCTTGGCCAATCGGTGCTCGCCATGAGACAAGCCCTTATTGTCGAAGCCGATGAACCCGTGATCTTCGTACCACCTAAAACTAAAGATGAAATGTCATCAATTGATGTGAAGTGTGTGTGTGTGTGTGTGTGTGTGTGTGTGTGTGTGTGTGTGTGTGATGTGCAGACTTCGTGGAGCCTAACTTGTACGTGACATCCTCCTGTTCCCTTGATAGAGCGGCCTTGGACATCTGCTTTGACCTAGATTAGTTCGGCCAGAGATACCGTAAAGATAAACTCAAGACACAAGAAAAACATCTAACTAATTTTTTTTAAATAACTGGCACACTAAGATTCATGCATTTATGAAACTTTAATAACACTCCTGTAATTATTATATTTCTGAGTCTTTAATACCATTGAATAACACATAGTTGGGTGCAAGATCTCCAGATCTCTTACAGAACGGTCAAAAATTCCCATAAACACACTCCTAAACCTTGTGAAAAGCCTGCCCAGAAGAGTTGAATCTGTTATAGCTGCAAAGGGTGGACCGACATCATATTAAACCCTATGGATTAAGAATGGGATGTCACTCAATTTCATATGCATGTGAAGGCAGACGACTGTATGCTTTTGGCAATATAGTGTATGTGTCCTGCTTGTGTCTCTCTGTGTATGTGTGAACACTAAGGATGGGACAGTATGAACATTGTCTTATTATAACATCATTTATATCACTAAAACATAATTTAAAAAAAAATTGTAATTCTGTACTGAACATTTTTAAGCAGCTCATTCATCATTTCAGTAGAGGTGTTATGTTGTACATTTATATATTATATTGTACATTAAACAGGTAAATTATGTTGATATAATTTTGTTTAAAGGAATGATTTAGACAAAAATTCAGTTTTTCACAATTTTCCACTTGCCTGAATTGTATTCGGTGAGCTAAGATATAGTTGGTGTCCAAAATTTTGCTTCTTTAGCACTAGAATTACGAGGCTGATGTTTCTAAGAAATAGTTTTAGTTCTTAGTGACAAGACTGCACGATCTTAATGAAGACCTGCTGGTGGTCTGAGAAGGTTTGAAGATGCTTTTAGTGGTTATCAGTGTTGAAGTCATAGCTCCAACGTTAAAGTAAAACAGCACACGTTGTACATGAAAGGTTTCCCCTGTGGGAAGTGGGGAAATTGTTTTTGATTTTTCACTGAACCATTTCTTTTAACTTATCATAACTCTTTGGAATTTAAACCAGTACATGACTCTCCTGCACTGCTTACTGTTTACTGTTACTTTTCAGACATGCATTGTATTAGTGTGTGCTGTACTGGAAGACTGTGACAGTGGTTTGTTCGCTTCCGCCATGACTTCATAAAAAGACAGTTAAAGCCTGTTACACCTGCGTCTTTGGTGATCTGATCATAGGTGGTCAGTGCTGGGTGAAGGGGTTACAGCCACCTATGGGGATGGTTAGGTTTGCAGTTGACCACGCAGTATTTGAAATGTGAAGTTTCTCTAGCAGCCACAAAGGTTAATCACGTGTTATCACAGCAGAGATGACCGCAGCTACTTTGTTTAACCTTAGTATGTCTTTTTTTCCTATTTGTGTGTAAGTTGTTTTTGTTTTAATGAAGTTCAGTGAGAGCAACATGGTGAATGTACACGTTAACCTTTGTCCTAAGTCTAACCGTAAGTGATCATTGGAGGCGCATTTGAGACCCAAGGAAACATCAGCTGTGAATAGCTGCACTTCTTGTTGATCAGATGATAATCACTCATGTGAACAGGGCCCAATTCTGCATGGTAATCAGAATTATTAATATCTGATCAAATACGACTGTCATTAGCTTTTACTGTTCCTTCCGTAGTAAGCACTCAGTGTGAGGGCTTGTGGCTTTCAACAGAGCAGTACTTTCCACTCTGTGTGTGTTCTGTGTTGGGCTGCAGTGTGACCTCTTTGAGTCACTGTGCTAGAAAACTGAGAATGTCTTTGTAGGCTTAATTTTCAGGGTGTCCGTATTGGACAGGAATAATTACGAGGAACTGGGAGCAAGTTTTAATTTAGAGGCGGCCTGAAAGGTGAAAGGTGCCAGAAAGGTTTTTCAGAATTTCTGTGGAATCCAATAGATGAGATGTAAACAGAGTTATTTGGAGGGGTTTGCTGTGAAATGGTTTATTGTAAAGAGACGTAAATTCACATTTCCATACAGTGGCGATGACAGGAAGCAGGAGTCGCAATGTCTACAATAGAATTTTATTTACTATCCAAAATGGAAACTAAATGTGTTGTCTGAGCTTTTTATATACACTGAACAGAAATATAAGCACAACACGTTTTCCTGAGAATAATTTACTTTGAAAACGATTTCCCATACAAGTGTGTTGTGGCCACCATTTGCCTGAAGCAGCATGATCTATTACTACCTATGTTTACTTGGAAGCTAACACTAATTGTGCTGTTAAATCAAATGTCTGTGGTCACACAGAACTGTTAGAGTTAAGCTGAGCCACATGGTCTTCATGACAATGAAAATATATATAAAAAAATAACTACATAGTTAATGATTTGCTCAGCGCTGCCGTCTAAACATGCTAGAACGCCAAGGTAGAAGTTATAATTTTTTTTTGTTTTATTTTAAGTCGTCAGATGCCTCATAATGAATGTCTTTACAGCTTTCTTTTATGAATACTTATCTGTTTCAGCCCAACACACCCAATTTTGGTTGTTATAGCACAAAATGACTCTGAAATCTGTTGACAGTGGAAAATGATTAGTCAGTTATCTCAAATAAATGCAATAGACAGTAGTAACATAAGTTAAGTGATACTTTTTAAATCCCACCTCCGCATTTAACCCATCCGTGAAGTGAAACACCACATACACACTAGTGAACACACACACTAGGGGGCAGTGAGCACACTTACCCGGAGCGGTGGGCAGCCCAATCCACGGCGCCCAGGGAGCAGTTGGGGGTTAGGTGTTTTGCTCAAGGACACCTCAGTCATGGACTGTCGGCCCTGGGGATTGAACCGGCAACCTTCCGGTCACAGGGCCAGATCCCTAACCTCCAGCCCACGACTGCCCCAAACATGGAAAGCTTTTCAGTGTGTTGCGAGGTGTGGTTGTGGTGTGTGGTATTGTAGATACCCAGCATGAATTTATGATTCATTCAACTCAGCTGCCTATTTTTTAATTTACTTTTCCTATAGATTAACAATAATTATTTCATCTAATTTTTTGTGTTTATCTTAAAAAAAAAAAAAAAAAAAGAGAAATGAAAACTAATGTAACAACAAAAATTCTTGAGTATTCAAATTATTTGGGCCAGCCCTAGTATTGAGGTGGTCTTTTTGAAGCCCCCAGGCTTTGGTTTTCATGGCTTTAATCTGTGTGCCAGATTGTGATCAGGATGGAGGCTCACGGCCTGGTCACTATAAACGCCCACTTCGCAGGGCCACGCTTCTCTTCCATTTCCTCTAGGCAGCACCTCACAGCAGCCCTTTGCACATGCAATTTTCCGGCGTTAGTCCGGTCATAGGATGTTTAGCTGATTGGTGAGTGGCCAGATCTGCTGTGATAATGTATTATGCTTTACAGCGCAGCCCATTGCTGCCTTTTCGAGGATTTTTAGGAGAGAACTGAATTGTATTTCCTTTAATGAAGGAGCACATGCAAGCAGCTGAGCTATAGCTCTGTGGTGGCACATTGCTCTGTCTCCAGCTACTACTGATGTTTCAGTAGTGCTGCACACCGCCACTTAGCACGCTTTGATGTCTGATTGAAGAAAATACTACAGAGAAGTGAGAATGAAAAGGAGGCCTGAGGTATTTCCTCTTTGAAAACACTAGTGTGTGCCAACTGGGTCGCATAGGAAAACAGTGGCTAGGGAAGAGAGGAGGAGAGAGGAGCAGAGAGTAGTATGATGCAGAGCTACGTGCCTTTTTTGGTTATTTTACCAAAGTCTGTCTCATTTGAAAGACCAATTGAGCCCTGATGTTAGACCTACCCACTTAGCTCTGTCCTCTGTGTTGATTTGTTAGACAGTCTGTCCTTAAAGGGGCATTCCTCACTGATGTGGTGTGGAGTTGTAGTTACATTGTGTTGGGCGAAGAAAAACCCTCTGTTACCGTCTAGTGTGGGATGCAGCAGTGTGTGAATGGACCAGAATGAATCACTGCTCCCTCTAGCGTCCACTTGGGGTTTAACGGAGTGACGTCAGCCTGTCTGGCTGGAGCACAATGGAACAGTATGAATGTGAATGATGAGGGATGTCATGCAGTCTGTGTTGTCTGCGAATATGAAGCCCACTCAGCAGAATATACTTTCACTCATGTTGCTCTCAGCAGTACTACAACACAAACACAGGAGATTTGTAGTTTACTACAGTTTACGATGGTAAACAGAAGGTTTTGTATTATATATATTTTTATTTTTTTGTGTTTTAATACCTTCAGATTGATTAGTCATATTGAAAAATGATGATTTTGTCCTGTCTTTTTCTCTTTGTAGATCTGAAGCGAGAGGCTAGTATCTGTCACATGCTGAAACACCCTCACATTGTAGAGCTACTGGAGACCTACAGTTCAGATGGAATGCTCTACATGGTTTTTGAGTTGTAAGTGTGTCAACACGATAATGCTGGGCAATGTAATGTCTGTACCTGGTATACTGGTTTTCATGTCTCGCTGTACTGAGTTTGTTTTTGCAGTATTGATGGTTTAATTTTAACTGGATAAAAATACATAAAAAACTAAGAGCAAGCTTCGTTTGTGGCACAGTGCTTTACTCTGGCTCATATAGTACTATAGTCATAGTAATTAAGACAAAGTATTTAATTTGAAGTATCTAATTTATTTAATTTACACAATTTTCCACCTAATCTCATAGATGTAATCCATCAGCCGAGCTGCCTGAAATCCAAATTCATTTTTTTTTTTTTTTTTTGCAGTTGAGTGGCTAAACAAGCACTAGAACTCAAGTCACCCAAATTGCTCATATAGTTTAATAAAAATACATCACCAGAACTTCTCTCAAGCTGCATCCAGGTCCTAATAAAGCTCCTAAAGACATTCTGATGTGGTTTAGGACACAATATGACCTACTGTGACCTAAAAAAAAACCTCATCATTAAAATTATCGGGGTGGCCATCCTGTTCAGGCAACGGGACGTGTATTCAAAAATCAACTCATGAGTAGCATTGCTGATCTAGAATCTGTATTTGTGACCACAACTGTCATAAATGTAAGTTACGACTGTTTTGTGAATACCAGGCCTGGATTTGTCTGAAATTGCTGCATGTTAGGGGTGCAGTTCAGTAAGTCCTACTGCATCCCAGAATAAACTGACATGTTTGCACAGTCGGGATGAGGTTGCGCAGACCTGAGTGTGAGGTTGTGGCGGGTTGCGAGAAGTTTTGGTGAAACATTTTAACAGAAACAGTTTTGGCTGTTTGTGGCATTATTGAGTCTAGAGCTCTTTTTATTAGCAGCATTAGTCTCACAGCTCCAGTTCTAAACTTGAATATCACCTTATAGTAATACTGTGATGTATCTGTAAAATATCATTACATTTAATTTCATCAATACAGCTGAGCGCAGGTCCATGGCTTCATTCATGATGAAAATTTAACACACTGTATAGAGCAGCTAGCATTTTTTTAATACTGTAGAAAAAATGTAGGATGAAATGAAGATCTGAGCGATAATGTATATTCCTTTCTTGCTTTTTCTTCAGTATGGATGGAGCAGACCTTTGTTTTGAGATTGTGAAGAGGGCAGATGCAGGCTTTGTGTACAGTGAGGCTGTGGCCAGGTACGTCCCCATCCGCAAGGCTTCAAATGCTCTTTTCCACTTTATTCACCAATTTTTTTTTCCCTGAAAGACTAGGTGGTAGAAAAATGTGGTTTCTGATGTTTTCTTTTTTCTTTCCTGCCTTTTCTGTCTGTCTCTCTCCCCTTTGGCAGCCACTACATGCGGCAAATATTGGAGGCACTGCGTTATTGTCATGACAACAATGTAATTCACAGAGATGTGAAGGTAAGACCTGGCTTGTATGAATCAGTGATATCTGAGCACTCATTACTGTAACCCCTTAAACCTTTAAGAGCTTCTTTAATGATCTTCATGTTTGTCTTTAAACAGATTAGGCTATCACAAAGCCCTACGTTTAATTAGGTTGAATAATAAAAGTAATGTTTAAAAAAATCGTAACATTGAAAAAAATATCAGAGTTCGTATTTTAAGTCAACGTGAAGGAACATGTATTGGAGACTAAGGAACTTCTTGTTCTTTGTCCAGTACTTATAAATGCTTTATTAACAGTTCATTAAGCTTTATTCATTCATAATGGCTTGTATTAGTATGTAAATGGAGCTATGTTTTGTGAAAATTATGAATAATTGCTTTATTATTAACAATGCCCAATAAAAGCTTTAAGACTTTCATGTCGAGTTGGGCAATTTGATGATATTTTATCATTGTGAAAAATTGTCACAGCATCATAAGTACTTAAAGAATACTGACTGGCTATGCTCACTACAAAGTGAGCATATTAAGGCCTGTTTAATTGGTTTTAGTGCAGTTAAATTTGTACAACATAGACAAAATCATTGTAGATGAAGGTTTATTACTATTGTTAGTGTTTTTAAACATGGCACTACAGGGTCTGTTTAGACTGTTCTCAAATATCACAAAAATTAAGTATTTTCATGCATTTTGTGTATATTATTGTATCATATTGTGTATCATGATATATTTTTGCCAGATTGCTCATCTTTTTTTTCCCATTTTTTTCCTGCCTCTGTAAAGTGACATTGACTTTGTGAAAGGCGCTATACAAATTTAACTTTATTAACATTATTATTATTGATGATGATGATGATGATGATGATGATGATGATGATGATGATGATGATGAGTTAAGTGATACTTTTTAATCCCACAAACGGGGAAATTCTACCTCTACATTTAACCCATTCGTAAAGCGAAACACCGCATGCACACTAGGGGGCAGTGAGCACACTTGCCCGGAGCGGTGGGCAGCCCTATCCACGGCGCTTGCTCAAGGACACTTCAGTCACGTACTGTCGGCTCTGGGGATTAAACCGGCAACCATCCGGTTATAGGGCCAGTTCTCTAACCTCCAGCCCTGAATGACTTGCAGTGACTTCTGCAATTTCCCCCTGGGATCTATAAAGGAATCTGAATCTGAATCTTATTCTGAATAAGAAAGTCTTAAAGTATTTATTTTGCACTATTACAACTAGTAATAATGTAATAACAACTGCAAGTTTACATAATCTCCAGTTATATGCTAATCCAGCCATAAAGACTAAGAATGACTATTAATGCATAGTAATAAGACCACTTTCCGTACTGAAGAAGAGCAGTGCCCTAACAAACCCCTGATATATGTTCCTTATTTGCTTCTTGCTAGGTGCACTTTCTCTGCTGCTATTCAGTTGCTTGAACAACTGCTGACGATGCGGTTTAGCTGGATGTGTGTGCTTCTGCAAATGTTGTCTCTTTTTTTTTTTTTTTTAACATGTTGGTTGCAAAATAGGAAACCACATTTCTTTTTTTGATGGTAGCTTTTTCCTTTTTTGTTGACCCCCATATTTTGATCTTGAGTGTAAAATGTGTTAAGATGGCTACTGAGTATCACACTGTTCTATGTTGTGTGTGTGTGTGTGCACATGTGTGCACATGTGTGCACGTGTGTGTACGTGTGTGTGTGTGGGTGTGGGTGGGTGGGTGTGTGTGTGTGTTTGATGCACACAGTTTCACAGAATTGCACAGTGTACACTAGCATAGAACAGTGTGCTTGGATAGCACGGAAGTCCCCTTCTAATGAGACAGAAGTCTGTGATTAAAGTGGGATTACTGTCTGAGACCCGCCTCAGGGCCAGGACAGATGGTCAGTTGGGCTCCTTTTGCACACTGGACAGAGACTTGCTCCATCTTCTCTGATCGATTGCTTTAGTCTGACAAGCACAAACGTGGAGTCATGAGGGATTAAAAGGCTTTTGTGTGTCTGCTGCTTGGAGTCTGTCTGTCAGTCTGTCTGATGGATTGGTACACTTTTTAGGGCTGTATTAGGGATGTAAATGATTAACCAGTTACCTATAAATAAACAGTTGTTCAGGTAGTGCTATTGGTTTAAAAAAAAACAAACAAACAACAACATTCATTTAGTTTTGTTTTCATTGTCAATACACAACAGTTCCTATTAGCAATTGGTTGTGCTAAACAGACTTACTAAAAAAAAAAAAGTAAGCATGCAGCTAAATATAGTGCTGTGACCAAATATAGTGACCATTTTTTCTGCTGTCTGTAGCAGTATGTTATAACTGCTTTAACACCTTAAAGAAATGGCTATAAGCAGTAAGACAGAGAGAGTGTGCACAACCGTGCAAGGAAATCACACATGGGTGTGCAAATACATAGCAGGTTGTGGTGGACGCTGACAGCTCTTGAGAGCCGCTGGTATATATAGGCAAAGCTGGTCAGTCATGAATATTTTTTACTTGGGCTAGTAATGACTAGTAAATAGAACTTTAGAATACAGACCTTTTAGTTGCCCTTCGTTATACTCCAGTCATTTCATCAGCTTGTTTGTTTTTGGTAATATAAGTTCATGATTATTATAGTTAGTCGGCCCCTTAGTTTAAACCATAGAAGAAAGACCTTTTAATATTGGGTGCATTAGTACAGGATTCAGTTTATGTGTCTGCTCATAGGAATGTGTATATCAAGCATTTTAGAATGAACTGGAACTAGATTTGATCCTCGATTATAAGAAAACGGAAACGTCCCAGAAAAAAAAAATCAATAATGTTCCTTATAGTATACAATAGTCATTTGGATATGTGAGAGTCTTGATCTGTGATCTGCTGTGTTAGGTAACTTATTTGGCAAGTGTCCACAGCTGGTACTGACTTCCTGAAAAACACTCATTCAATGAATTTTCAGCAAGAGATGTTGAATTTCTTCATGTGTATATATGAGCATATGTCTTACTTTGCCATGAAACATCTCCCACCACCATCCATCTGATTACAAGATATTACAAAATCCCAGTGAAGCATAATCATTTCTTTGCTATTTCCTTTTTGTTGTGAAGCAATCTCAAGGCATGTCCTTTGGATGGAGGGTTTGAGATCGGAGGGTGGTGATGAGCCCTATACTCCCGCGGGGCGTAGCCAGCACAGTGGTGGAGGCCTGAGACATAGATGTCCTGCGTAACTCTGTGGTAGAACTGTTGATGATCGTGGTGGTGTCATGCCTCACACAGAACACCTGGGACACGGCTTTAACTGTGGCCTTGCGCACCGAGCCTGAGAGCATGAAGTACATGACTGGGTCTAGGCAGCTGTTGAGTGCCGAAAAAAGTAGCATGACCTCATTGGTTCGATCTATGAGGCGGCGCGTTTCGCAGGATGTCTCGCTGAGCTGGGACTGGATGTAGAAACCCCTGAAGGAATGGTAGGGCACGAAGCAGATGGTGAACAGAAACAGCACCACAAAGGACTTTTTAGCTGTACGACTGTAGCGTGTAGCGTTGGGCAGGTCTGGTTTGTCACGAGATGCCCGCAGTAGGCGCCAGGCAATCCGCCCGTATGAAACCACCAGCAGCAAGAACACCATCCAGAAGACAGCCACCAGGAGGAGGTTGAAGTAGGCCTTGCCCCGGGCATTTGTGCGTGTCTTATACTGGAAGCACTTTCCCTGCTCCTCATTGCCCTCAGCTAGAGCGATCATGGGCACCACAGCCACCAGAGAGAACACCCACAAAATTCCACACACTGCTATGCTCCAGTTGCTGCCCTTCAGCAAACGGCGGCAGCAGGCCACCCGTACCCCTTGTATCTTTATGTAGCGGTCTAGGCTGATGAGGCCAAGCAGTGTGATGCTCACATACATGTTCATGTAGAAGAGGTTGCCCACCACCTTGCACATGCGTGGGCCCAGTGGCCAGTGGTTGCCCAGCATGTGGTAGAGGATGCGAAAGGGTAGGCAGGCCACCAGTACAAGGTCAGCCAGGGCTACGTTGATGAGGAAGACCCGGACAGAGTTGCGGCGGGAGTGCAGGAAGAAGAAGACCCACAGGGCTAGAATGTTACCCAACAGGCCAAACAAGAAGAGGAGGGAGTAGAAGATGGCAAAAGGCACTTGCAGGGATTCTTCCTCTAAAGAACATGACTGGTTGAGTTCTGAGTTCGTAGGCAGAGTGAAGGACGTGTTTAAGAGTACACCAGTGAAGTTAGAAGTGGTCATTCCGTATGCGTTATCTTCCCTTTTTCGAAATCGAGGGTTCATATGTAGAAGTAATTGTGCAGCTTATATTTTCAGCCCTGTAGGAGGAAGGAGAGAAATTGTTTAAATTTATGGCTTTGGCAAATGAGAATTTTTTTTTTTGCCCTAGCAAATGAGAAAGCAAAAGAAAATACTGGCTCTCCCATAGCAGGTTCTCATCCAGACACCAGTGCAGAGGACCATAAACTATGCCTAGGCATAAATCCCAGATTCCCAGTAGCATACACACTTCCACTGCATGTTCATATGCTTCATCTCTTCCCAGCCATTCCACTATACTCCTTCCAGTTTTCCATTTGAGATATATATTTATATTGGACCATTTAACTTTTCCTGAACCATTCAAAAATTCATGCGTTTGGGGAACGCTGGCGCGTACTTAATTTGGAACCTTGCTTTATTTAATCCATGTGTAGAATCAGATTTTATATCTCTATGAACGAATCCAGCACTGTACTAAGAGCAAACCAGCAATTTTACAATCATGGAGCGTTTCTGGTTTCTGCTGACAAGTAAGAGATTTCACATGCTTTTTATTTTGCATCATTTAAAGATTTTCTCTTCCTGCTCTCAACGAAGGATGCACAATTTCTCTCACGGATTTTTAATGTATTTAGAATAATCTTGAGTGTCACTTACCCTTCATGGCAGAAACGGCAGTTCTTTCTCTTTGCCTCTGTGTGTGCTTGCCCGTCAGTCGTTTTCCAGTCAGTTTTGTTTCTAATCAGTTTCCAAGTTGCTGTCTTCTTTTTTTCCTCTTTTCAAGGCTCTGGGATTGGAGATGTATGTGACATATCTCGCTCTCTCTCTCGCTCTCTCTCTTTCTCTCTCTCTCTCGCTCTCTCTCTTTCTCTCTCTCTCGCTCTCTCTCTCGCTCTCTCTCTCGCTCTCTCTCTCGCTCTCTCTCGCTCTCTCTCGCTCTCTCTCGCTCTCTCTCGCTCTCTCTGTCTCTCTCTCTCGCACTCTCTGTCTCTCTCTCTCGCACTCTCTTTGTCTCTCTCGCTCTCTTTCTCACACTTTTTGTCTCTCTGTGTCTTTCTCTGACTCTCTTTCTTGCTCTCGGTCCGTCCTTGCCTTACACTCTTCTGCTGGTTGTCCTTCCTTCTCTCTGTCTGAGTGCTGCTGTGTCGTCTCACTTGTAGAGGAAGGGGGAGAAAAGGCAGATGAAGACAAAACCACAAACAAAAAAAAGTGGTCACATTTTGAACAGCAGTTGAAAAGCTTGTTCAGCTTATACACACTAGTCTGCCCTCTGAATCTTAATAAGAAAATAACAAAGCGTGATTTATTTATTTATTTATTTATTTATTTTTTAACAGGTTAACCTTATTCAATAAGGGTTACAAGTAAAAGTAAAAAATAAAACGCTGATAAAATAAGACAGAAAATGTGCTTAAGTCAAACTTGGTCGTGCTTACATGACTGTTAAAGTGTCAAACATCACGGAGGTTCAGATCAAAGCATCACTGTCTTAAAGCAAAGGTGAAGCTTTACTTACCACATATGCACTTACCAGTATGAAGTAAGTACACATGAATACCAGGCGTTTCTGTGGATTTGTCTGTTACTTTTACTATATATATATATAAATGTAAATAAAAACAACATTGTTGTGGCACTGTGTGCATTTTCTCCCCTGGACTGTTTGTGTGTCAAGTCTGAATGTAGCTGTTGAACGCTAAAGGATGGAATGGAAAAGGCACATCGTCTGCGCTGCTTTTGACTTTTTTGTAATGTCTCTGTCTCTGTACTAGTACACAAGTTTTGAAAAGCAATTTTTTTAAGTGTTAACGCAGGATAATGCTAGCTGATCGCACTTAATCCTGTGATCCAGTGTCTGATCGATTCATTGATGGTTATTGTGTTTAAATGTCTGAAGGCTAAAGATTGCATTCAGAACAGACGTATTGCCAGCTAGGTTTATGAGAACAAAGCGGGAGCACTGTAGAAGGCTTCATATTCTTCATTAGATGTATGTCATCATTCTGACAGCTTGCGGTACACAATGACAGGATCTTAGTTTGTTTGATTCACACTTGGTGCAGAACTTGTTGCTTGAACTTTGAAGAACTTTGATGTCGTGTGGGTGCTGTAATGGGGTAAAATGAGTTTAGACTGCAGGAGTTGGCCTTAGTCAATTAATCAAATGAATAGAGAAGTAATTGCCGATTGCAGCCTACAGTTGAAGCAGAAGTTTGAACACCCTTTATTTTCAAAGTGAAGGTAAACTAAGTTCACTAATATTAGTGCACAATTAATATATTGGAAAGAAAATAAAACCTATAAGATGTTCCATAATGTTTAACCTTTTAATTTAAGCAGGTATTCATTAAGAACATATTTACAGTGGTTCATTAAAAAGGGCAGAACTGTGTTTGCTGTAAAGAATGTGTTCAGTTATTTTCACTTTCAGAAAATAAACGATATGTGTAATAGAATAGAATAGAATAGAATAGAATAGAATGCCTTTATTGTCACTATACACAGTACAATGAGATTAAGAGCAACTCCATCTCAGTGCAAACACACAATGTAAACAAATGACACGGAATAGAATGGGGAGGGGTTGTGCACAGTTCTATGCGTTTGTATATATATGTATATGAAATAAATATAGAAACAAAATAAAAAAACTGTTTTTTACAAGATATAAATATGGAGATATTTACAGCTGTATTGTATGTACACTAAATATTGCACATTGCTAAGTATTGCACATATTCCTGTATAATGTACATACATGTACAGTATGATTGCACATTTCCGTATGCAGAGTATTGCACAGTAGCTGGTAATGGAGTCTGGGAATAGACTGGTATGTAGGTGGTAATGGAAGTCTGGGGATAGACTATCAGTGCATCTGTGAGTTGAGAAGTGTTACTGCTTTTGGGAAAAAACTGTACTTAAGTCTGTTTGTCCTTGATCTGATGCATCTGTACCGCCTTCCTGAGGGCAACAGGTCAAACAGTACAGATCCGGGGTGCGAGCTGCCCATTGTGATGCGTTTCGCTCTGCTGACGCAGCGGGAGGTGTAGATGTCCATCAGGGATTGGCCAGGGGTGCACAAACTGTTGCATAAGACATGTGATCTGGATACCAGATATGCATGATGTGTAATAGAGCAGTGAAATGTTTAAACACAGTGAAAAGTCACTTTTTCATATCTTTCCTTTCTGTTGCAGCCTCACTGTGTGCTCCTGGCATCAAAAGAAAACTCTGCTCCTGTCAAACTAGGCGGCTTTGGGGTAGCCATCCAACTGGGCGAGTCTGGTCTGGTGGCTGGAGGTAGGTGTCTGTGTCTGTTTGCATGTGTGTGTTGTCTGGGACGGCGAGTGTTCTGCAGACTGAAGTGCTCTGATGTGGTACTAAGTGGTACGCTTATTCAGACGAGAATGTGGTCTCGAGGCATTTCACACTTGGGTATATTTGTGTCTGTATTAGCAAAGTGTAGTCGTATGCGAACGTTTGAACACCCCACTCACCCCAGCCAGGTACATGGTTTGTTGATTTTCTAAGTAAAAAATAACTTAACATATCCTCTTTCATTTTTCTACATGTTTTAATACTCAGTGTCTAGTTATTTTGTGAGTTTAACATACTGAAAAAAAAAATGTATGTTATAAATGTGCCAGAACATTTGCTTACACCATGTTTTATTTTTTCACAATGTTTAATTCAGAAAATTAACAATAATGGTGCATTAAAATATACAAAACTTTGTTCTTTGTAGAGGATGCGTTACAATATCGACAAACACGTCATTTGACCAGGGTGTTGTCACAATTATTACATCATTGTAATGATGTTACTGTAATGATTGGAGATGATTGCATTTATTTAAGCTGACGGAAGTCTTTTTCCACAGTTGTTAGATTTCAGTCATATTATGCTGCAACAAACAAAATGTGACCTGAGTGTGGTGTGTTGAGGCAAGTAAATATCAATAAAATAAATCAATACAATATATACATGCATTGATGACATCATGACCAAACAAAAAAACATTCTTGACTTCTAGCTTTTAGAGCAGGGCTATTTAATTAAAATTCATGTGATTCAATGTGATGCGTACAACTCATGCGGTTGGTGTGTGAGTTTCCCAGGCTGCTAAAGCGGCGCTGTAAAGGTTACAAAAGCTACGCTGATTAAAATAGGACCACTTCATTGAAATAAATTAAATAATTCTCCATAGTTTATCGGTTATTGGTTCAGGTCCGCATGGGACAGCGTCTGGGTCCAGACTCGGACCGCGATCCGCCTGTTAGTGACCCCTGGTTTAGAGGGTGGCATTGAGTACTGTTTATTTGTTAGTTGTGTGGCTAAATCTGATGTTTTTAATGTGTATGCTGGCAGAGTGTTTATATTTTCACATAGCTTTTAACTCCTCCTATGTAGCTATAGATATTTATGAGTTTACTGATTTGAACAGTCCAACCACCGTTACCAACTGTACAAGCATAGCTTGTCAGTAAGGTGGCAAATGAGGCTTCCGTGCCCACAAACGTTTAAATACGACTATAGACCTAGCAGAATAATTCAGTTGATTTAGTCTCTCTCTTTCTCTGTGGATAGGTCGGGTGGGGACTCCTCACTTCATGGCTCCTGAGGTGGTGAAGAGGGAGCCGTATGGTAAGCCTGTGGATGTGTGGGGATGTGGAGTTATTCTCTTCATCCTGCTCAGTGGCTGCTTACCCTTCTACGGTACCAAGGAGCGCCTGTTCGAGGGCATCATTAAAGGGAAATACAAGGTAGTAGTTTATTTACAAAACATGCGGACATTACTAGAACAGGTTAAATAGATCTTTGATTTACTTCTTTTGAAAGTCAACCTGAAATCAAAACTGACCTTGTTAGCTCATCTCCCTCATCGTATTAAGCAAGGTTAATCATTTTTTAAAAGACAAGATTTTTGGAATCTTCCATCCTTCTAAAACGACTTCTTATTTTTGGCTATGGCGTTATATACCTGTGAGTGGAGACAATGTTATAAATCAGTAACATACTGTTTTCCTTGTGGTACACAATTGAATACATTAACCAATTCACGTTGACTTTAACAGAATGTTAATCTACTTGGCCCGATTTAGTTCAGTTCTGATTTCTATTGACGATTATTTTTGCTATTAGAGGCTGAGCTGTATCTGTTTAGAGAGAGCAGGTCTAATGGATTCGGATGCTTATACTTAGAGACAGCTTTTTATTTATTTTCGACATGTAGCCTAAAAGTGGGCTCCGTGCCAGAATCCAAGCTTTACCAGGGGCATAAAAACCAAAGAAAAGAAAAACTACTAAGTGCAAGGCTTAACAGTGACAAGGGCCAGGTAATAGGGGCAATGCAGTTGTCTCAAAAGGAGCTGTGTGTGAATGTGATGTGCATTAGATGAACCCTCGACAATGGAGCCACATCTCTGAGAGTGCTAAAGACTTAGTGCGCCGCATGCTGATGTTGGACCCAGCTGAAAGGATCACTGTCTACGAGGCACTCAACCACCCCTGGCTGAAGGTAAAAAATCAAAACGAAGATGTGCGCACATTCTCAAGCACTTCTGATTAAATACGCTATAAATGTACATGGGAATACTAAAAAAAAAATATATATATATATATATTTTTTTTTTATTTTTTTTTTTTTTTTTTATATGGCTAAAAGTGTCACACCTGTTTGAGCTTGTTGGACGTCCTATTCCCAGAATTATGTTCATTAATATAGTTTAATCCCCCACCCTCCACCATTGTACTTAATAGCACTTATAGTTGGCTGGTGCATAAGTTTCTCAGACAGGTCCCATGATAATCTTTGGGAGTGCATACCTCCATGTGTGATGTCTTACGTTAATTACAGCTTATTAAAGATTTCATTTTTGAATATTCATCATGTCATTTGAATTTTTCTTCTCTAAGGTTTTTCGTTTGTGCAGTCGCATTTATATAGACCTTACAGGTTTTGTCTTTGTCATTGCTGTAAAGGAGAGGGACCGCTATGCCTACAAGATCCACCTGCCTGAGACGGTGGAACAGCTGAGGAAGTTCAACGCCAGGAGGAAGCTAAAGGTTTAACGTTTAGCGTTTTTACCTTGCGCAACATGCCGATGCACAATTCATATACCAGGTCAGATTACAGACCACTCCTCTATGCGTGGTTTGACTGGCCCAGCTAGAGAAGTGAATCAAAAAACTCGGCAATAATTAAAGTAGATACCTGAAAGTCAACACAGTGATTGACTTTTGGCAGCCGTTAAAACAGAGAACCTCAGAGTTGCAGAGCATGGTGGCATTCAGCCATTTTAGGTCAGAGTGTGTTAAGTTCTGCTTCAGACTCAAGGTGTTAGCCACATAAAAGCAGTTCGTGGTTGTATTTTCAGACATTAGGCGATTGAGACAAATCAAAAGCAAGCATGCGTCTGTTAAAGCCTGAAGAAATGAGTGTGTTCGTGATCTTTTAGCCTGTGCAGAGGTGATCAACTTTGGCTTTATGTGGGGCACGTCAGTAGTGGAAATGTCAGACATTGAGACATTACAGGTTTTAGTGGTGCTTCTCCAAATGTTATTGCTCAAATCCTTCAAAACATCTTGAGGAATTAATTTTTTTTTTAAAAACGCAAATAAAGGAGAGTGGGAATTTAATTCGGTACAGTTTTATGTTGTTTTTACCAGACATGCTTTCTGAACCTAAATACATAAGATATATTCTTCAGAATAAACAATGTTAGTGAAAAGTAGTTTTGAATGAATCTGAATAAAAAGTTCATCACACACGAAGAACTCGTCGTCTGCTTCGGAAGGTGTGTGTGTGTGTGTGTGTGTGTGTGTGTGTGTGTGTGTGTGTGTGTGTGTGTGTGTGTGTTACAACTAAATTAAACACACTGTGGAGGAGGTACTTTAGCTTTTGTTGTGAGATCTGTAGGCTTCAAAATGGTAAATAAATATGATTATATTAATAAAGTAAATAAATCTAAAATAAAATGATAAATTTATAGAATAGGAGTGAATCCTTTGATTTATATACACAACTCGGCAATCAAAAACCACCAGTGGTGGGGAAAAAAGTAACTTTCATGGTGTAAAATAATCTGGTTGAATTTTGACAAATGTTTGTGTGATTGCTTTGCAAATTTGCATATATTGCTGAGGAAATATGGGAAGATTACCAAAGCGTGTTCAACTTCAACCTCTTTTACCTTTGGAAAGAAAATAACTTTTTTTTGTTTTTGTTTGTTTGTTTATTGTGCAGGGGGCAGTGCTGGCTGCTGTCTCCAGCCACAAATTCAACTCTTTCTATGGTGACCCCCCAGAGGAGCTGCACGATTTTGCAGAGGACCCCACATCCTCAGGTAGGACCTCAGGCCTAATGCAAGATTCAGTCTTTTAAGATTTTGCGTCTTAAGTGTGTGTTAATTTGCCCAGTTCCACGTGTGAATTGTTCCTTTCAGGTGATTTACTGCTGTAGCACACGTCTCAGGATTGGTTTATAAATGTCATTACAGACGAGTCAGTCGTATGTTACGTTTAGAGTACATGTGAGAAGGACTACTCGAGCTGGATTAGTTTCGCAGAGGACCTTCTGTTCCTGTAATTTGTAAGGAATTTGACTAGTCGATTTGTACAGGAATAAAGTATCACTTACTCAATTACCACAGCCTGAATTAAAATGACAGAACCCTGATGTACACATAGTTTAGCTAATCCAACTCAACTAGGCACATAGTCTGTGCTCCATTGTTAAGGCTGTCAGCATTATTTAGGCTGCAGCGTTCACTTTTAGTGGGCAAGAAGCTGAAACCACTTACTTCGTTATCTATTTTGTGGTGAAGTTGCATGAACAGTCTGTTTATAGTAACCTACAATGAGGATAAAGCTTGCCACATGTTGTGAAATAGCTGCCACTTCTCTGTCTGAAAGACCAACTTTCACATCCTGATGTTGCTAAGGGGCAGACGGAGGAGTTAGAGGGTGTTACCTGTTGCCATTCATGGTGGCGTCTAGTGCTGTGCAGCACTGATAAAATTGCGTATCACAAAATCAATTTTCGGAATATTATGGCCTGTTTGTATGAGGTTGCATTAATAAAGTGCTGCTTCATGAATGCTTGTAGTTTATGCTAAAACAGGTTTCAACAAAGCCGCCATAGCTTGTTTTAATCGGACTCTTTTGTTCTGTTCTGCTTCTCTCAATTTCTAGAAAGGGAACTTTCCATTTTTTCAGTTTTAACTCTCTGATGCAGCCAGATACGTTTTGTTGTCTTTCATCAGGGCTGAAAGTAGGAGATGATATATTGCCCAGTACTAGTGGCTCTTAAGCCGACCTTAAACTGAACTCCAACTAGCCTTTTGGAAATCAGCTCAAGCCAGGTTTTGCCACAGGATATGGGAATTGGTTAAATTGCTCAACGTCATGCGTGTGTCCCTTGGTTTGTCAGCCTTGTAGTTTTAATGATGGTAGTGTTTTTTTAATGAGGAAGGTTAAGTTGTCAAAACATTCTGCCTAAAGTTTTGTGTGGAGCACCTTATGAATATGTGCTACGGTAAGACAGCACTATCCTCCACTACGCCACGGAATGGCAAGCAAGCAAAGTTATTTATGTAGTGCGTTTTACAACAGGTGTTTTCACAAAGCAGCTTTATAGATCAGTCAGTGTTACAGAAAGAAAGAAAAGAAAAAGCCCCCATGAGCGTCGCCAGTAGCAACAGTGGCAAGGGGAAAAACTCCCTGAAAAAAGAAGAAACCTTGAGAGGAACCAAGACTCAGAAGGGGAACCCATCCTCCTCTGGTCGACACCGGAGAAACATGTAGATTTTTACAAGAGTAGGTAAAACTGAAAGCTTTACATTATCGACAATCTACTAGCAAATAAGACAAACCATGATGTTTTCCCCCCATTCTGAAGTCCCCACGTCATGCACCGAGTTAAAAGTTCATTTATCTTGCATTTGCTATAAAATTGGGCACGAAAATGCCACAAGACTTGATGTTGCCCACTTTTGCAGCGATTTTCTTTCTGCATGTTCTGAAGACGGGGCAACCACTTAATCCCCTCTGCACTCTTATAAAAACCAAACTGACCACACTTGAGACTTCTTAGAAAGAGGTGGGCTGTGCCTACATATGTGCTGGAAGACTGTTGCTTACTTTGGTTCACGCCTTTAATGCGACCATGGTTTTAATGATGATAAACGTTTGAAACGGTAATACTAACTGTTGGGAATTTTACTGTGATTTACCATGAAACCATACCATTCAGTCTGTAACTGCACAAATGGAACTGACTGAATTGTCTATTTGGAGTAGGATTAAAAATCAGAACGAAAACAGAAATAAACCACTTAATTATAAAGGCCTAATCAATCAAATGCGCAAAAAAAAAAAAAAAAAACTAGAAGAGTTGAAATGGACTCTGCTTCAAAAAGCATCATAGTGTTAATTATAATGACACTGCAGGTTATTTTAATTATTAGGCAGAAGGTACAAAGTAATAGCCGCTCTTTCAAACTGTTTACAGTCTTTTGTGCTTTGGTGTTTTTTGTGAGGTCATCCAGAATCAGTTTTTCCACTGAGAAACATAAACACTTAGGATTTAGAGTCCAGCAAAGTGGTGCAGAAAATGTGACTCTTCTCATCGACTAGGGCTGAAACGGTTATTCACGTAACTCGAATAATTTGATTACAAAAAATGGCAAAGAAACTGTTTAATTCATGTCACCAAAGTCCATCTATTTTAAACGTCTCTGCTATCGTATCACTCCCACTTTGTAGACTACTGCGCAGCTCCCATATCATTGTTTTACACGGACTGTTGTAACTGACGCAGTTTTCAAAGATTTATTAGGCGGCGCAATGTATTTTGCTCTATATGGCAATGGCGGAAACTAAAGATACCGCTGTGCGTAAAAGGCCGAAAAGGTCTAAAGTGTGGGACCATTTTACGCTGCGAATGGCGGACAATGTAGTGCAGTGTTTACACTGTAAAACGGATCTGGCCTACCAGAATAGTACTTCATCAATCCTGCAGCACCTGAACTGAAAGCGTCCTCACGTGAGCTGCACTTCTCCAGGCGGACTCGGAGCCTCTACAGCCTGTTTACGATTGCTGACTGATAGGAACACCAGCGCCTGGTAGAACTAGGCATAATAAGTAGCAAGACAGCAAATGCACCAAGATCTCACTCAAGTAATTTACCTCTCCTCATCTCTTTCTCACCCACCCACCCACACACACACACACACACACACACACACACACACACACACACACACATACATACTCTCTCTCTCTGAAGGTTACACCTCAAAACGCCTTCCTCATACATAAGGTAGTAATAATAAATGCAACAGATGTACAAATTAATTTATGACTACATTCACTACACCTTTTTTATTAAGATAAAACTAAGGACAAATAGGCTAACTTATATTGGTGAAGTTGTATTTCATAGTTATTTTCATGTGCATCATAAAAGGTTGAATAAATGGACTTAGTTCTGGAGAAAATAAGCCAAAGGTTTCAAGCTTTGATCTAGTAAAAGTGTTGAGTTTGAATAAAAACATTTTGTGAGGAATAACAGCCAATTGCTCGCTCATTCTAAGAGGCCTTTCATGTTGCATAACACACTATCGATATCGTTGTTTAAAAACACAAGTGTTTACGCGATTAATCAATGAAAAAATCGACAGATTGCTCGATTCTGAAAACATTCGATAGTTGCAGCCCTATCAGTGACTTATGCTGAGCGATTGATGTTTTTGTTTGTAGAAGTCAGCACTATTTATTAAAAAAAGGCATTAACTGAAAACTGACCAGTTGGTGTTGTCACAAGACCGCTGTACATATGGAGAACATGTGGGGTTATGTGGGTGGTCAGGAGTCCATGGTCAGGAGTCCAAGTTCAGTATGGTGTGTGTGTGTGTGTGTGTGTGTGTGTGTGTGTGTGTGTGTGTGTGTGTGTGTGTGTGTGTGTGTATACATACAGTGCCTATAAAAAGTATTTACTCATTCTTTTTCATATGAATGGTCTTTTTTTGCCATTGATCAATAGTAAAAAGACTCTTTTTTAATGTTAAAGTGGAAACAAATCTCTTTAAAGTAATCTACATTTACTGCATAACATTAACCGCAGAATTGAAACTATTCACCTCCTTCAGGACAGTTGTTTTTGTAGAGGCACTTTCGGCAGCAATTACAGCACTCAGTCTGTGTGGACAGGTCTCTGTCAGCCTTGCATATCACTGCAGGTTTTCCCTTATTATTGTTTCTAAAACTGCTCAGAAGATAATTGGCTTAAAAAATGATTGGATGCTGAGATTTGAGTGATATCCAATTATAAACCAATAATTGATGGCACGTGTATGTCACAATGGACTGTTGTGTAAAATGCCTTCATTTTATTCATTGTAATTTATTTATTTATTTTTTCTCCATAATACTAATCCAGGTAGGTGTTGTCCCAGTTTTTTACATTGTATAAATCAGCAACAGCACATGTGTGTGTGCGTGCATTAGGTATTGTATATTGGCACTGGCCCACAGTTTCCATATTGGTGTATCCCTTCTTAGTGTAATGGGCCAGGATCAGTTTTTGTCTCGTCAGGCCATATAACCTTTAATTGAACTTTACTTCGGAGACTCTCACACATGCCTTATGGCATACAGACCATAAAGCTGTGACTGGTAAAACACCCAGGCCACAGTCTCTCATGAAAGATGTAATCCTTTGTTTTTTCTGATAGACTTGTGCCATTTTACAAGAGACACTCAGTGGGCGGTTCCGCTGGTGATTAACATGTCATCAGGTTATGTGTCATGTTGGTTATTTTTTGTTCACTAGTCATAATGAATATAGATTACTGAAAAAAAAAACTTTGCGTTCACTTTAATATTGAAGAGTCTTTATTTGTTGTCAAAAGCCTGGCTACATCCACTGCTGTAAAACAGTGAATAAAGAAAGAAAAAAGTCCAAGAATGGTAAATGACTTTTTATAGCCTGTGTATGTGTGTTGAGAATGATTAATAGCAGTGGGCCTTATGCTTTGGCCCCTTGTAAGATGTAGGCTGCTTGCCAGCATCATGTGTTTGTATAGAGATCTTTGGCTTTGCAGTTCTATGTCTCTTTCTCTGGTGTTTCTTTCTTTTACCTCTCTTCATTTGTGTGTGTTTCTCTCTACTCTCTTGTGTCCAAACTCATTGTATGTCATTTGTTCTAATGCTGCCCTCCCTGTAGGATTGCTTGCTGCAGAAAGTAGGTATCCCACGGAGCCTGACATCATCACTATCTCCGTCCTCTTTTTGTGTCACTTTCTCGCTGTATTATTCCTGTCCATATGTGCATTTACCCAGTTATTTACCCAGTGCCATCCAAGCTATTTCCCTGTCCTGGCTTCCCTGGGCTGAGGCCCGGCACTTAACCCAGCTGCATGTGAGATTATGAACATTATGAACATTTTCAGTTCCTGGTTTCATATCAGTCATTTCAGGCAGTAGCTGTCTGCTATGCACTGACCTTTCTGTACTATTAATGAACTTAAATTATAGGTTTTTTTTTTGTCAAGCACATTATTAATCACATAATTTATTAATTTTTCCCTGTTTCAATCTGATTCCACTATTTGAATCGAAATGAATTGCTTTCACTGCTCTTGTGGGGCTACATGTGGTCAAGTAACAAGATTGTCTGGGAACAACTGAGTGTTAATTTTAAAGTCAGTGTTTTTTAACTGTGTATTTCTGCTGGGTCAACACACGATGGGGGGTGTTTGTGTTTTGCCTCAGTGTGGAATGTGTGGTCAGCTTAAGGCCTATTAGTCTGCATCAAATTACAGACAGAGCCAATTATAGTTGCTCCTATAGTTTATTTGCTCCTTTGTAATGGTTGGAGGTCTGAACTAAAGCTGCGTCGCTGTTAACGTTAATAACTTACTACTAACTTTGATAACTTTGTCGCCATTACTGCCACGTTGCTCAACTCAAGTCAGCTGTCCTCAAGTCAGGACAGGATCCCGATAGGACCAATGCTGGACTGAGAATTGTCCACCAACCAGAAATATCCAGCCAACAGTGTCCTGAGGGAGGTGTCCTGTGACCAGTGATAAAGGACTGGAGGATGACTAACACAAACTGTGCAGCAGCAGATGAACTATGGTGTCTGACTTTACATCTACAGGGTGGACCAACAGGTTAAGAGTATCTAGTAGAATGGACAGTCAGTGGGCACTGTCTAAAGTACAAGTGCACCTGTATGGATGGGTATGAGTTGTTACTCCTGATGTTAACAGACCATGATCTAGAGGAATTTGGTGGCACGTTTTAGCAGAGGTGTCCTCTTGTTAGCACTGCAATACAACACCAAAATATATCTAGTTGTCCTCAGGCATTTATTCTCATTATGAGAGCACATCTGGCCCCACAAGACTACACTTTCAATCAACCTAGTTTCTCTCATGATTTAACCATCCCATCAGGTATAGCTAGTATTTCATACATGTTGGGTCTGAATTTCCCTCCACTGTTCATTCTAGTTCTAATGTATTGTGCTAACTCTGTTGTACTTTTTACATGTTCTTTCTTCGTCACCTGCATGTGGTTCACCCAATCAATGTAAATAATAAAGTGTTTGTCTGCCTTTTGTGTGATTGTGTTGAATCCTGAGTGATTCTTTTTGAGTTTAACTTTGTTTGAGGCAGCTTTTGGTGTTCTGTCTTAATGTGTGTTTGCATGTCTTTGTAGGAGCTGTGTCTCAGGTGCTGGATAGTCTAGAGGAGATCCATGCGTTGACTGACTGCAGTGAGAAAGATTTGGACTTCCTACACAGCGTCTTCCAGGACCAACATCTACACACGCTGCTCGATGTAAGCAGATACGTAGGCATGATCTTCTTGTACAGAACCGCAGAAGGCAAATTGGAGAAGCTCCAACACTTGCAATAGTGCACCATTTAGAGCTTTTCATTTAGGCCTGCAACTGTAAACATGTTCAGAAAATCCCTTTCTTGTCGGTGTTCACTTTGCTCTTTCTCTCTTTCTCTCTTTTGTGAAAATTAACCACAGTATAATACACTCATCTTTCATGCCCATCGCCTGTTTGCATTTCAGTCGTGTAGGTACAGCTGAGGAATCTTTTGAAATGTGATGACTGAAAGGAAATGGATGCTGGGAGCATCAACACTAAATGCATGTCAACTGCAGCAGCTTAGCCTATGCACTGCTTTCACTCTGCGCTTCATTTCTGAATTAGGGCGCCTCTCTCATCTCATTGATTATGTTGGGTTTTTGAGAACCTCAGATCAAAATGGATGAGAACACCTGAAGAAATAATTTGCTTGTGTGTTCCTTGTTGGACAGTGTCTACTTCCTTTACCACTGCCTCCCAGAGTTCCCTCTACAGATGTCATGTAACACGACATCTGTACTGTCGCCCTTAGATATAGCTACACTAGCTAGAAGTCATTGCTAACATTAACTGTTGTCCCGACTGTTCTTTGGGTAACTTAAAGCATATTTTTCGTATTGATGTCTTTAAAAGGCTAATGCTACAGGCAGTGCACTGTCAGTGAGGCAGTAATGCACATTATGTCAGAGGCGTGGCTCTCTAATCATAAACAACTGTGTACAACAGAAAACAAACAAACAGCATAACCGTGGTGCTGAGATACAAGCCTGGAGTCTTGTTATTGAGTTAGTGAAATGCGGATGTTATCTGAAGTAATACAGAAATTGTAATGAAACTAAAACAGTGATGCCGTTTGGCTGAGTATGAACACAGCTAGCCAGCTAGTTAGTGTTTGCTACTCTTATGAGGCTGTTTTGTTATACTGCTACTTGTAGGCTGCTAGCCTACCATTAGCTACAAGACAAAGTCTGTCAAATAGACTTTTCTATGTAAAAGTCCTGCTTTCTTTTCATAATGTTACAGAAATCACTGGCATGCCGTGCGTTTGCGCAGACTGCTCCGTGTTAGCCAGCTGTTGCCAGTAATTAATGAAAACATCCTTGTTTTGGGAATAAAACCACAGTTAGCAATGGTTTCTGGCTAGCATAGCTAGCCAAGTATAAAAGAAGTCTATTAAAATTCGTACAAGTTCTGTTTTCATTTTGTAGTACAGATATATCAAACAATTGTACAAAGACACAGACGGCTGCAGGAGTAGACAGGGCTACTCCCTGTACAGCAATTTAGCTCGGTTTGAAGTTAAATCGGTGCTTTGATCCACTTATTATTCTTGCTACTTGTTGTGACAATGCTTGGAAACTGAAACGTGGACCTGCAGCTCAGTGCCCTGTTGATACACTATGATAACATTCTGCTATCGCTTCAGTAGCAGTTATATGGAGCTGGAGTGAGTGTTACCCTCGGAAAATGCAAGAGCAGCACTAAGAAGAACACAAGTGAATTGTACGAAGTCTAAGAAGCTCTTCAAAGAGGAAGTGGTCTTGCTGAGTCATATAGAAAAGTGTCTTTGTCATCATGGAAAGGCCACTTTTTTTTTCCTGCAGCCTTATACATATATATATATATATATATATATATATATATATATATATATATATATATATATATATATATATATATATATATATATATCTCACTGTTGTCAGAAGAAAACCTTGTATCTCCATTTTTGACGGTTTTCAGTTTTTCACATAATTTGAAAATACCTGTTGCCCTTTGCATCATCTGTACATTTAATGATGAATGGACTAAAAGAAATGGCCTAAAATCACAACCATGCAGGACCTAGAAGACCACCAAAACTGTAAACAGTACTTAAAGTTTTCATCTTTTGAGAGAGAGGAGAAAATCAAGCTCCACTCTTGCTTCAGATCTGAAAATATCCTCAGGTGTTTCCATCCTTCAACTGTGAGAAGACCACTCGGCACTTAGCCTGGAAGACTGTAGCTGTAAAGAAGCCCTTGTTGAGAAAATATATATACATAAAAGAAGAAAATTACTGCTCTTCTTCTCAGAGCAAAGCATATACAGTGATGTTGAGTCCAGAACATCACTGTGTGTTTGGCTTGTTACTTGAATTATAAGAAGTGGAAAATGCACTGAAGTTTGGCAGCGTGGAAGATTCCCTGCAGATTTTTATGAAAAACAGAAAGCAGGTCTCCCAGAAAAGGGAGTCTGAAGTGAAGGCAAAAGGTGGACACACTAAATATTGAGAGCTCACATCATGTGTAGTCTTTGAGGCTTCTCTAGCATTTTCTGTGAAATATTTTTTTCATGATGATGAAAAATTAGTAATTTGTATATAATATCCACTTTGACTAGGAATTGATTCATTGAAACTGGTCTTTGACTTTGGCTCAGTCGTGTGTGTGTTCTTAATTATTATGTGTCTTCACTGATGGTTTTCTGACTTCTTCTAACTTTTGACTTTGTTTAAAATATTTTTAGGGACAGTACCTAAAAATGATCCAGCTAACTAAATCTTAGACATTTACATGAGAGCAGTGGTGTAATTGGTATGTATTGCCCAGATGAAATAAACAAATCAAATACAATAAAGGTTTCCGACAGAGCTCAGATGCTTTTCAGGAAAACTGAAATGTAACAGGCTTGTGTTTCTTTTTAAAATTAATTTTTTTTTTTTTTTTGCTTCTATTAAACCCATGAAATTAAACCCTAAATGTAAGTAGGTAAGTAGTATAGATAATCATTTACAAACAATGATTTTGAGGCTGTGTCCTGTAATTGTTGGCTGACTGTATACATTCATGCTTTACCAGTCTTTGGAATAAAATGGTGTTCTAATGGTTTGTGCATGTGTGCGTTGCAGCTTTATGATAAGATCAACACGAGATCTTCGCCACAGATCAGGAATCCTCCCAGTGATGCTGTTCAGAGAGCCAAAGAGGTGCTGGAGACCATCTCCTGCTACCCAGAGAACATGGAGGCTAAAGAGCTAAGGAGGATCCTCACACAGCCGCACTTTATGGTGAGCTAGATAAAGATAGATGGACAAAATGGAACAGAACTGTGTTCTGACTGCAGAGAGCAAAGAACTTACTTCTGGGTAGATTAGTGGTGGCGCTGCACTGACACAACAGGTTTTTGCGCTAATCCTGAGAGTTGTTTAACCAAGATATAAGAAAAGCACAAAGCTTTCAGTGATCTTGAAATGAAATATCAAAGTACTCGGATAGTGTGTACCTCTAAATATTTGCAGTTTGACAAACTAGATGCAGCCTGAATGCTGCTAAAGCTATTGGGGTCCATCGTGGCCATTATTTTAAAACTTCTTTAAAACTTAAACTTTGTGACTTTTTCTGGTTCTTTTTTTTTTTTTTTTTTTTGTCTTTTAATTGTGAACCAAAGAAACATGAGGCTAGGTATGTTCACTGAAGAATCATTCCTTTCATAAGGTTTTTTTTATACTGCACATTCAATAACAAGTGACCCAAATGGAAACCAGTGGGGCCGCTGAGTTCTAGCTCATTTTCCACCTGCTCGAGGGACAATAACCACGATTAAAATGGTCCTTTTTTGTCACTCTAAAGCATCAAATTTGGCTAATCACTTTTTTAGTTTAACATATTGTCAGATATGAAGCGATATACTACACTGTTGTGTGCACACACAGACACGTACATACAATGTGAACATACAAGCAGAAGCCACTAGTTCTTTGGAGACTAGCCTAATGCTGAAAGTATTATTGTTCCAGCTAGCGTGTCACTCTTTACAGAGTAATAATCCTAGAAGCAGCAATCAACACACATACATACCATTCTAGTTCACATTCTAGCACTGGCTTATAGCGCCTCAGCTGCAAGTGTTTCCAGTGACGGAGGATCCCTTATTGGGATTAAAAGCAGCTCGACATGCTTTTAAATTGGGAAAACCGGAGCAAATGTAAATATAATCTCATATGTACTTGGGTACTTTCGATATTACAGTCTTAAAGTGAACAACATTTTAAGCTTATTTCCAGTGCTTGTCTATTCTTTTTGTATTGTGTACTGTAACTTAAACTGACCTGCTTCCACACTTGCTGGATGCCAGATGTCCAGCTGAGAGTATAACCAACATAAAGGTTGTTTATGTCTGACTTGGTCTGTAATATTAATTCATGGCTGTCACTATGAATCGTATAATAAAATTTAAGTTATATAGTGCCTTTTGTAAACGGGGCTCGTACGGTAATGAAAAACCTGGAAAAGTCATCGAATTTGAAAATGGCAATTTCCAGGCTTGGAAAAGTTTTGGAAAAATAATAGACCCAGAAAGTTTTGGAAAAGACATGGAAATTTGCTTCACAAATATATAATACTGTATATGTAGTTCAATTAATCGACTGGAAAAATGTATATTGGCTAAGCAATACTTCAGTGTTCGAATAGATCAGTCACGTCACTGGACATTGTCGTCTGTGTGGGTTGACGTCAGACTCTGACCTGTCGTCCGTGTGGGGTGACGGCAGACTCTGACCTGTCGTCCGTGTGGGGTGACGGCAAACTCTGACCTGTCGTCCGTGTGGGGTGACGGCAGACTCTGACCTGCCGTCCGTGTGGGGTGACGGCAGACTCTGACCTGCCGTCCGTGTGGGGTGACGGCAGACTCTGACCTGTCGTCCGTGTGGGGTGACGGCAGACTCTGACCTGCCGTCCGTGTGGGGTGACGGCAGACTCTGACCTGCCGTCCGTGTGGGGTGACGGCAGACTCTGACCTGCCGTCCGTGTGGGGTGACGGCAGACTCTGACCTGCCGTCCGTGTGGGGTGACGGCAGACTCTGACCTGCCGTCCGTGTGGGGTGACGGCAGACTCTGACCTGCCGTCCGTGTGGGGTGACGGCAGACTCTGACCTGCCGTCCGTGTGGGGTGACGGCAGACTCTGACCTGCCGTCCGTGTGGGGTGACGGCAGACTCTGACCTGCCGTCCGTGTGGGGTGACGGCAGACTCTGACCTGCCGTCCGTGTGGGGTGACGGCAGACTCTGACCTGCCGTCCGTGTGGGGTGACGGCAGACTCTGACCTGAGTTGCAGCTTGTACTTTGATGAGCTGTAAATTTGTGCAATAACAGGAAAACTCCGATTTAATCATGGTTTGCTTCATTTGGACAAATATAAGGCATGGCTTGAGAGAGACCAAGACCCTGGACATGCAAAATGTGCACTGTGTAATAAAACGTTCAACATTTTGAACACGAGAGAAGCAGTGCTAGCTAGCACTGAGCACCAGGCTGCTGCTTCTGCACGCAAAACAGCTCTCAACCCCATCACTGGCTTTTCAACCCCAGTGACCATCATGACACCCTCTGCCACCTGCAGTGCTTTCCTCTTGTCCCGCATCAAACAAGGCACCATTTCGAGTGCTGTGTCCTAAAATGAAGTCCTAACTGCAGAGGTACTGATGCCACTAGTTTACACAGCAGATAAAAGTGGCCCAAATCTGATCTCTTCATTAATATGTGACACGTGTGCCTGTATGTCAGTGTAAACAGCAGAAAACACGCTGAATGTGTCATTTTCAATTCCGATTTGAGACGCTTTCATATCTGGTACTGAAATCCGATCCGTATCCGATCTGCGGCAATCTCAATATTCTTCAAGTCATGTGGAGAGACAAGTCAGCTTTTTTAGGCCGTGTTCCACGACAGCCAGATAGCTGCCAGATTTGCATGCGGTGAACACCAGTAGCCTTTGGTCTGGCTTCTTATTTTAAGAAATTGACCTTGTCCAAAGTATCGAAGCAAAGATGGTATGTCATGTTATTTGATGAAAGCCTGAACCACTGTTTACAGGCTAAACAGACAAATATTAAATAAATGTTTACTTCTGTATCAAACCACAGAGCGAGTCATTAATTTAAATGAAGATATACGGTGATAAATTTTGACAGATTTTAATTCTTATTCTTCATGTCTGCACAGCCGTTTCAGAGAATGTATGGTCATGAAAATTTGCCTCGATGGCATGGAAAAGTTATGGAAATTTATTGGTAAAAATGTGTATGAGCCTTGTATAAAACCAGTCTTTAGAATTTCAGCATAAGACAAAGAAGAACACATATCGTGAGGAGAGAGTTGCCAGTGGAATATGAAAAATGCAGACATTTTACTGCTGTAGTCCAACATCCCAACCATTCTGCTCTTCATCATCAGTCTGATGCTAATCATTTCCCTTCATTAAATTATATCTGTAAGAGAGATCAGTGGCTGAGAATAGAGAAAGACCAGAGTGATATACAGTTAAATCACCGTACAGAAGTATTTGAATGAAGTATTAGGCGTCAGTGCCTGAGGGCTCTCGGTGGTGTTGGTGTGGTGTGCTTGCCCATTCAGGAATCAAACACTAATCTGCCACACGGGAGGCAGCAGTATAACCCACTACCCTATACCAACTGCAAATGTGCTTTATTATGAAGCCAACGGCCAGTTATTGAATGTTAATCAAGAAATTTTATTCAAATTTTTTTTTCATGGATTAATACAGCAATTTATTTAGTAATTTGTTTTTGTGAATATTTAACATTTATAGCTGAACTATCAGCTTTTAGATGTTTACATGCTTGCATAGGGCAGTCTAGTAATTTAGTGACAATCTGCAGCCACTACTAAGCCATTGGACACCTGATCAGGCTGATGGTGTTACCATGGTAATGCAGGTCAATCAGAGAGAGGAAGGGCGGAAGGGAGGGTCTTATCAAGGATGGTTGCAGGAACAGCAGGAGGAATTGGGAGGCAGTGGAGAGGTGGTGTCAAGAATAGGAACATCCTGGCAGGCTATAGGTTGGTGACCAGCTCTTACGCAAGAGCAGTGAGCGTTAGCACAGGAGAGCTGTTGAAGAGCTGATGGACGAAGGAAAGGACAACAAACTCCCAACAGACATCAGACCTCTTCCTTTTTAACCTCACCTTTTGCCTGAATAGTGTGTAAGTGTGTGTGATTTTCCGATGAGCTTTAAGGTTCTAATGAGCGTGTATGTGCGTGCATGTGGTAAAACATGTCAGGGCAAAGCAAATATGGCCTAATTTGAATATTTTGTCAGTAACTGGTCCCATTTTCTAACACTTCTAGCATTACCTGTATTGCCTTGGTTGATTTACTGAAGGAAATGTAGAGCTTCTTGTGGATTTTTAAGTGAGACATGGAGCTGAGTTTTGTTCTTGGTGGCTGGCTGCCCATCCATCGTCTTAGTGACTGCTTAGTCTCTGACCCAAATAGTATTTTTTGACCCACATTCAAGGTGTCCCACTCATCTACTGCTGCAGTCCAACTCCAAGCACAACTGCTTAGTTTTATCATAATACTTCAGGCGATTTGCTCACAGGGGTTGAAGGCAATTGAAACATTGCAAGCCTGCCTGTTCAACAAAATAATAACTAATGGAGTTTAGGGGGTAGTATTCAAATGTCTCTGGTGATAGAAAGGAGATTTTCTCCAGTGAATAAACATGCACTTGCCTGTGTGATCTATCATCTGTGATATCAGGGAAGCAATAGTAATCTGTGCCACAGATCACAGTTAAAAAAAATGCTATCCACTTGGCTGGAAAGATGTCATTAGCAACATATTCAGCATAACATTTAGTATTACTTTCACATCTAAGAAGTTCTGTGGTTCTGTTGTGGTTCACCGAATCGATGTAAGTACTTGACGTACAGTTGTGCACTTTAATCCTTTGTTTCATTTTCAAACATGGTGTGCTGCAGCATGCAACATGGTAACTCCCCATACTTAGACTGTGTGTAATATTTACACTACAAGATTGAACAGGAGCTACAATGGCAAATAAGTGAAAATGTTTTCTTTTGTAATGTCCACATAATGAGTCACATGAAGGCAGCCACCACATCTTTTCGAACGGCTGCTAATGCAGTGTCTTTGCACAGCTTTGCAGCTTTGCACTGTTATGTCAGCTAACAGATGCCTGCACTGGTTGGCATCTCACCAAGTGGTGGGAGAGAGGGAGGGATATCCACAGAGCGGGAAACTGAGACTGTGGCATTGCCGGGGATCAAACTTGCGATCTGACGATGGCGCCAACGCTTAAGGTAGTTGCACGCCTCAGGAAAAGATAAATGGAAAGGATAAATGCAGAAGGCATGCTTGATCATTACTTAGCAATAGTTTGAGGACATTTTTTAAGTTTAATTTCGCTATCAGTGTTATTAGTGCACACACTATTTTTCCAAAGGTTTGTGAACACCCCTTCTTTTTAGTGATCTGAGCTGCTTTAAGGTGCACCCACTGTTGCCACATGAATTCAAATACATACACAGCTTGTGTAATCTTCGTAGGAAAGATTAATAGAACCAGTAGAACAGGATGCTCTGGAACAGCCACACATGACCCTGAGATCACTCCAAGCTCAATGCCTAAACCTCCCCCCAGCATTGGGCTGTAGAGCAGTGACACTGTTAGTGGAGTTAATGGCGTTCCATTCAGTGCCTTCAGGATAAGTTGTAGAGGTGTTTGTGGTCCAGAACTAATAATCCCACATCAGTATCTGACCTGGCTAGTGGTCTTGTGTCTGAATGCAATCAAATCCTCACAACAATGTTGCAACATCTATTGGAGAGTCTCCCTAAAGAGTAGAGGCTGTTACTGCAGGAACGGAGTGACAAACTTCCGTGCCGCACGTAAGATTGTACTTCGTTCTATGGTGCACGATTTTTGGTGTAATAGTGTTCTGTTGTGCAGGTGTTGGGTTGCCTTTGTTATGCAGCTGTTAAACAGTAGGATATTTCTTTTAGTAATGCTGGTGATGTGATGTGTGAAGATGTGTACTCTTTGTGTAACAGGCCTTGCTGCAGACACATGATGTGGTGGCTCATGAGGTGTACAGTGATGAAGCCCTAAGGGTCACGCCTCCTCCCACCTCCCCTTACCTGAACGGAGACTCGCCTGAGAGTGTCAACGGTGATATGGACCTGGAGAACGTCACCCGCGTTCGTCTCGTGCAGTTCCAAAAGAACACAGATGAACCTATGGTACACACAGCCACACACACACTCATAGATACGGTAAAGAGTTTGATGTTTGCTTCAGTTTCATAACGGACAATAGTCCCGTTGACACCTAGACGTGTCATGTATCTTGAAACCAAGGTGTGATCTGAGAGACATTTGAGCTGCATGTTATAACAGTGTAAATGCATCTGTCTCTCCAGGACACGTTCAACAACTAAAAACCCTTCCAATACAACTGAAACAGTATGTCACTGGGCATGTGATCAGTATCCATGAGGACAATAATCATGGAGGATATACATGGTTGGGGGCTGGACAAAATAAAATGCTAAATGGCAATATGGACAGATAATACCACGCAAAATTCATTGCAGACAAAGAGGCTGACCAGGAAAAAAAAAATAAAAAACTGGTAATTGGTTGCCAAGTGGATTTGCATATTCCATCTCATACAGCAGTCAGATTTCAGTCCCTTCTAACTGGAGATGTATTTGACTACATGAGTACTAGTGTAAATGCATGTAGCTAAAATCTTATCTGGATGTAATCTACATGCTATTTACATAACCAGCTGTAAACAGGGTCAGTGTTATTTCAAAACGTGCACATTACAATGCCTAACAAAATTATCATGAAACTAGAGGTGTGGGATATAGCAGTGTTTTGATACACAGTATATCATGATGTCAAATTTTCTAGCATCTGGTGAGTTGGAATGGACAAAAAAATGACTTATTGTGCTACTGTACTAAAAAATACTAAGAAAAACATTTCACATACTCCACTGCACAAAGTAAATTAAACAGGATTAATTCTGCTTTCTTTGTTATGAAACCTGTATTTGGTCAGTGTTCTAGAAGGACTCAATCGTATGCTCAGAAAAGCATGTTGTCATGTCATTTATCATGGTAATGATAAATACAGTCATATTGCCCCTACGTGAAATTGAATAATGTCTAGAAATGTTAGTCCTCTTCAGAAAAGCCACTGTTTGCTTCAAACAGGGAGTTCTGGGTAAACACGTTTCAACAGAAAACCAAAGGTTTTTCTTTGGATGACTTAAATTAAAATGAATAAACTCAACACTTTATTTTAAAACTAATTCTAAAATGTTCAATTATGATTAGCTGTTGGGTTAAAATCCTGTTATAATTAAACATTTTTTAAAACTCAATCACAATAAATAAACAGAAAATTAAATATAAGAAAATAAGAACAAGCGCTGTAATGGCTGTAATAAGTTAACTTGTATAGTATAATTTAAAACTACAGTTGTAGTTGATATGCATTTTTTTTCTGTTCTACAGTTTTGTGATTAGTTTCACTTGATTGTTTTATTCACACAAACTCTGATCATCAGTTTGTGAATGTGTGAAAAACGGCTTTGAGCATATAAAATGCGAGATTTTTGCTATGTATTGTTTACCTCCTGTTCCTTTGCAGGGGATCACTCTAAAAATGAATGACCTGAACCACTGCATCGTAGCCCGGATTATGCACGGAGGGATGATTCACAGGCAAGGTACTGCAGTCTCCCACCATCACTACTGAAACAGCTGAATCTCTTTCTTTCATGGATTATACATGCACTGCTTTGTTTTGATGCATTTGACAGTTTGCGCACACACAGAAAGTGCTCTTGAGCTTATGTTTACATCTCCTGTGTGTTCTTTTACAGGAACGTTGCATGTAGGAGACGAAATTCGAGAGATTAATGGCATTAGTGTAGCCAATCAGACGGTGGAGCAACTTCAGAAGATGCTGGTTTGTGGACAATGTTTATGCCTTTGTTTTGTTTTTGGTTTTTTCCGTTGTACACATGGACTTACCTTTTTCTTTTTTTTGGTCAGTAGTTAAAATGCAGATGAATCACTGCTTTTTTTTTTTTTTTTTTTTAAACTGAGGAAATAAATTGAAAACTTTTTTTTTTTTTTCCCTGATCCAGAGAGAGATGCGTGGGAGTATCACCTTTAAGATTGTTCCGAGTTACCGCAGCCAGTCCCTGTCGTGTGACGTAAGTGTTACGCTCCAAGTTTCGCCACCAGTTGTAAACGTGAGGAGCTCTTTTCTCCCACCTTATAGGGTCATATAGGGAAGAGTAAACCATGCCCACATCATGGAAAACTGGATTTTCCATGCTTCCTTTTTTTGTTGTAAGTTTAATGTTGTAAACATTGTTGATGTTTCAAAATGTACCATTTGCTCCCTAGCCTGTACTGTTTATGCATGGAAATTAAGGTGCAAAAACAATTTTTTTTTTAATACATTTTTGGCATATGAGTGCCTATTCAGCCTACAGTAGTTTAGCCCTGCCTGTTCATGCTGATAAAGTGTTTGAGTATGACTGCTTTTTACTCGAGGCACAAAAAGGTCAGTGAACAACAGAACAGACATCGTTCACGTTAGAGGTGGCTGATACGGCAGAAGTGTAATATGACATTTTCATGATGCACAATACACAATATTTTTTCTGACATCTGATAAACAGTAGTAGACAAAGTATTTAAAAATACTATTAAAAACTGAATGCAAAAATTTGTGTTCAACATTTTAAATACTGTGCTTGTTACACTAAATCCAATTAAACAGAGTAAATTATGCCCTCTAATCAAACCTGCATGTATTTAAGGTACTGATGATCCACAATATGCACACAAAAGCAATTTGTGATGTAATTTATCATAATAATGCTAAACGGTGTCATATTGCCTAGCCCTGATTTGTTTGTCTTAATTGCACAATAACAAATACAGCCTGCTGAAATTTAAGAGATAAAGAAAGGCTGGAAAATGAAATGTGACTACATGGTTATAAGTGGCCCTCAGGGCGAAAAAAGTATATACAGTGAAATATGTCTGGTAATGTCCGGTATCCTCCATCCATGATTCTCACCAGGTTATCTCGTCCTTTTGCATTTGTCACACTGTGATTACCTTATCCATATCCTCTTTCAGAAAGACTCACCTGACCTTTCCAGACAGTCCCCTGCCAATGGTCATGCCAGTGTCACCAGCTCCATTCTGGTAAGGCACAGATAATCAGAATCCTTAGAACTCTGCTCGAGTAGACGGAGTTGCCCAGGGTGTAAATGTTCCCTAATCATTTTATCCTTTTGAGAGTCTTATTGTTGTCAGGATATAACATTTTTGCATGTTTACATTAGTAAATGGAGTATGCTACTTCAGGCCAGCCATGTGTTGTGTATTTAATGTAACCATGTGTTGCAAAATATTTCATTAAACTAGAGATGCCCTAATCCAGTGTTTTTTGTGATACTTTACACTATGATACTGAGAATTACCTATACAGGTTCAATCCTTGTGTTTTCACAATTTATAGAAGTCAATTAATTCTACAGTGAAGTAAATAGATTTTTAGACTAATTTTATATTGTCTAATATTTATTTATGATTCAAGTCGACTGACTAATCTGGTGCTTTGGCTACCAGTTACTTTTTACACTTTTGATGTGTGCAGTGGTAAATACTCAAATTTATTTATATTTAAATTTGTCTCATTTCTGTCATTTTGTAGCCAAGTTTTCATTGTCTGCTTTAAAGTAGTTTCACACCATAGACATTTAGACCTCTCTGTTAATGTCCATTTATGTCACCTCTACAATAGTGGCGTAAGTACGCATATAGTTCATAGTAATTACACATAAAAGAATGAAGGGATCAGAGGTGGTTCTGGCTTAATATAGCTGATACCCATTCCGATAAATTATGCCTGGTCTGGCTCCGAGCCTATGGATCAGGTTGGAACATCCCTATTTTAAAGCCAGTTTTTTTTTTTGTAAACACTCTATTATTATTATTATTGGATGAAAATGTCGTTTTCTCCATTTTTAGGATCTACCGTCCACCATCCAACCCAAAGGACGACAGGTGAGCATCTTTAATCTTGGCCGTCATTTGGATTGTTGGTTGCTGGGTCATTTTTATTTCATCTGAACACCTGAGTGTGTGTGTGTGTGTGTGTGTGTGCATGTGTTTACATATGCTGATTTGTGTAATGATCGAGGTCTGAAAGTTCAGGTTAACTAGTCTTCTCCAAGCACAATACTGGTGAAATGGCCTCTTCCTTACCCTAGTGTTCAAACGATCTTTTAAAAAGCTTGCTTCCTCCCGAGTCCTGTCGATGTCAGGTTTGTTATACTGCATGACATGTGTGTGTGTTTGCGTGCGTGTGTGTGATACTTTCGAACCCTTAGATCTCCAGACCTGCAATCAAGGATAAAATGTCCATGAAGGTGAGTTTCCTCAGATCAGATCCGATAGCGTAGCCCCCCCCTCCCCTTGTGACGTTACAACGACAAATTCCACCTCACTTTGTCGGTGTTAACCATTTCCTTGTTTTGTTGCACTTGGTTCGGACTGAGCAGTTTCATAAGGCTTTGCTTTTGTAGTTGTAGTCCTAGCTGTAGCTTTTAGCCCGCCATAGTGAAGGTATGGTCCCCTTTGCCCATCCTGCTTAACCCCCAGCGCCTTGGTGCTATGGTCTACCTCATGATCTGTACAATATAGGCATGTGCCTTTGGGCTTGGGACGTGCTGCTTGGGGAGAGGTTGTGTGGTTGTGTAGGTGTGTGTGTGACAATATGGCGTTATGACTTTTCCTCTGTTTCAGTAGTGTGGCTACAGCCTCTTTCTGTTGCAAACATGCAGTCCATCAGTTTTACTTTAACAACAAGGCAGTCATTCTGTTTTCTGTCTCTACCTCTTTTTCTCTTCTTTGCCTCCAGCTCTTTGCTCCTTATCCCCATAGATCCTCCTCCCTGTTTACATCTGTTCACATCAGTCTGACCATTAAAATGTCCCCTCTTGTCCACAGATATTTGTGCGAGCACAGTTTGAGTATGACCCAGCCAAGGATGACCTCATCCCCTGCAAAGAAGCGGGCATTCGCTTTCGGGTGGGAGACATCATCCAGATCATCAGCAAGGATGACCACAACTGGTGGCAGGGCAAGCTGGAGAACACAAAGAATGGCACAGCTGGACTCATTCCCTCTCCTGAGCTGCAAGAATGGTAAGCCTCACAGATTAACGCAGCTCGCAGGACTGGAAAAGCGAGAAATGTTGCCAGAATTCAAGTTGGAATTGCACTAGAATCAGAACCAAAATGACCGTAAACACGACTCGAAGCTGCATTAGCGATTGTATCTGATCGTGTTTTTGGGCTTTTTTTAACTGCCACATACAATGTCATTGGACATCTGAATGCACTTGGAGGAGAAGACTAGCTGCCTGTTTTGTTAGGTAACAGATGCCTGCACTGGCTAGCATTGTGCTAAGTGATTGGGAGAGTGGGTTTACTATCCTGCCCACCCAGAGAGAGCAAGGCCAGTTGTGCTGTCTTGGACTACCAGCCACTGAACTGATGGCTGTAGTGTCCCCAGTGATCGAACCTCTTTTAAGAACTAAGAAATTCAGTGATTAAATCAGTTCGCCTCTGCCCCACGGCGCTTTATCACACTGTTATAATCCGCTCGGCTAGGGATCAGTTACATTTGAAAAAAGGATAGCTTAATAGATAATAGGAATTTTACTTCGGCCAGTAGATGTGTGCAAGCTGGGCAGCGCCATTTTATGGCAGGGAAAACCTTGAAGTAGTTACAAATATAACATATATAGAACAAATATCAGCCCTCGGACAATTGTGTATGCAAAGTAGCGTATATATGTGTAATTTTGAGTGTATTCTGTATCCCTTAGGCGTGTGGCATGCATAGCAATGGAGAAAACCAAGCAGGAGCAGCAGGCCAGTTGTACCTGGTTTGGCAAAAAGAAGAAACAGTACAAAGACAAATACCTAGCCAAGCATAATGCAGGTAGGTGACGACAAAGAGCACATAAAAAGTTGTCAAAGCTCAGTTAGCTGCTCAGTCCTACATGCTACCTCAGAGTTAGTGCATATGTGCATAATATGTACGTGTCACACCAATCCCACTAATGATGTCTGTTAATATCTACCTATTTACACACATGCACACACTCACAGAGGTGTTGCTGACCAGGCCTGTTTCTGTGCCAGCTGTTGCTGTTGCCTGTAGCTCAGTGTTAATCCTCTGACTGTGCCCCACTTTCCACATTATCTGATTACAGAGACACCATTGCCTACTGACACACACACACACACACACACACACACACACACACACACACACACACACACACACACACACACACACACACACACACAGCCAGTCTCTGCATACCTAATATAACTGACCACCTGTCTGACCCACAGAGTAAGATGTTCAGGTCTGTGTACTGCTTAGTCATGTGTTAATATGTATAGTAGTCATTTGTTAAAATTGATGAGCAAAAGTAATAATGTAACTAAAACTGCATGGCTTTATAACTAATGTGTCTAACCTCTTTTGGAGCATGCACTTTCCTCTCCAGCAATTGCAGTTGTGGTATTGTCTGTTTTTGTTGTGCCTGCAACTATAACAGCAGGCAGTGTTGCCATGGCAGATCAGTAGTAATATTTGTTTAACCGGTTTCAATGCCCCACTACCCCTCCTCCCCCTTGTCCGTTTTCATGCTGTCTCCCCTTAATGGCCACCTTGCATGTAAGTACAGCAACTGACTAATGCCGTCAGTTTGTTTTGCTTTTCAACTTTTCAGTTGTTTACTTTAATCTAAGTGTTAAGTGTTTTATAGTGTAGAATTGGTGTGACTTGTGCAAACAACAAGGCAGTATTCTGTTACTCCCCTTTTTACCCACTGTGTACTTCTGTCCTATATTAATCTTGCTGTCATGAGTCAAGCTCTAGTGAAAGGATTAAACATTCCCTCCTCATTGACATCTTACAGTGACTTATTTGTATTGTGCAGAGAATATGAGCACATGTCCAGATGTATGTGGAAGCATTTGTGTATAAATATCACTGTAATGTACATATTTCTTTTCAACTGCCATACATTTTGCCATAAAGTCTGTCACATGCCTACACCAAAAGCATCTTCTGACCACACAGAATAGATTTTTCGCCTCACTGACATCACACCATACTCTTCCACTCTTTTCATGCTGTGCCGAGCAGTCCACACTTTTTAGCGAAAATGGCTCATTTCTCGCCTTCTTTCCCGCTCTCCTACAGTGTTTGACCAACTAGATCTTGTCACATATGAAGAAGTTGTGAAGTTGCCTGCCTTCAAGAGAAAAACGCTGGTCTTATTAGGTATGTGGTGCTGTGTTGTGCTCTTTGCATGGGTGACTTTCAGCATCAGCTGTTCTGCTGAGGAAACCTTCGGTTAAACCGTGCGTCTGTCTGCAGGTGCTCATGGAGTCGGCAGGCGACATATCAAGAATACACTCATCGCAAAGCACCCAGACAGATTCGCCTACCCCATTCCACGTAAGTCACACACACGTTCCAGCATAGCCATCATTGTTTGTGTGTTGGGGTGGCACAAGTTACACTCGCACTTTCCTAAAAAACATTTTGCAGTAGTGGTGCAGAGCATTCTCGGCTTTATTTTTACAGAAAATGAAAAGACGGTGAGTTGTGTACGTTTACGTAGAAGCTACAACTTAATGTAGAGAAACAAATTCCCCCCAAAAAATCTTGGCTTTTGAGATACCCACCCATGATGTAGAACAAAGCACAAGCATGTTTTATAGAACTTTTTATTATTTTAGAAATATTTTACTGAGAAAATTCTGTAATTCACTAATATTTAGACACTCCCCAAAACCAGAAAATATGCTAAATTAGACCTGCCCTAAAGAGTGAGTGTCTGCATTATCTCTTATAAATAAATTTCAGAGTGGATCAAACCTCAGACTGGCAGTGCTTAACCACCTACTCGCATCGAAAAGATAACGCAAATATCTTTCTCCACTGTTGAAATACAGGCCCTTAAACAAATTTACGCCACAGGCAGAAACTGATTTAAAAATTCAGCATTTAAACTGTAACGCATGCTTTATTAAGCATGTTCAAAAGTAACATTTTATTTTCCAGTCAAAACAGCCATTAAAGACAAGCTACGTATTTAGAAAACATTAAAAGACAATTACACAGAAACCAAACAACTAGTCAGTTCTTCCACACCAAGCTCACTAACCCATGTCTTTATGTACCTTGCTTTGTGCACTGGGGCTCAGTCATGCTGGAAGACAGAAGGGCCTTCCCCAAACTGTTCCAACAATGTTAGAAGTGTCCATTTGTCTGAAATGTCTTTTTATGCTGAAGCATTAAGATTTTCCTTCACTGGACTACACTGGTTCTAGGCCAACCCCTGAAAAACAGCCCCATAGCATTATCCCTCCTCCACCAAACTTTGCATTTCACACAATGCAGTCGGACAGGTAACGTTCTCCTGGCATTCACCAAACCCAGACCATCAGACTGCCAGATAGAGAAGTGCGATTCATCTCTTCACAGTAAGCGTTTCCACTGAGTCCTGTGGTAGTGTGCTTTACACCACTCCATCCAACGCTTGCATTTTAATCATAGGTTTGTGTGTAGCTGCTCAGGAAACCCATTTCTAAAAAATCTTACCGCACAGTTCGTTTGACGCTGCTTCCAGAGGGAATTTGGAACTCATTAATGAGTGATTGACCAGAGGATAGACCCTGTGCTCTTAAGCACTCGGCAGCCCCACTCCGTGAGTTTGCGTGCTCTGCTGCTTCGTGGGTAAGGTGCTCCTAGGTGCTTTGATTTCACAATAACGGCACTTACAGGGCAGATCTATCAAGACAAAAAGTGGCATTCTGTGACGGTGCCATGTTTATCGTCACTGAGCTCATCAGTATGACCCATTCTACTGCCAGTGTTCGTCTGTTGAGACTGTGTACTTAATTTTATCCACCTGTTAGCAATTGTTGTGGCTGAAACTCAGTAATTGATCTCAATAATTAGGAGGGGTGTCTCAATACTTTTGTCCATATAGTGTATGTAGAGGTGTGCTTAATTCTTTTATGTATGAAATTTCATTACTATTTATTTTAGCTATACAAAGGAAAAAAATGTTAAATTATATTTCATTTAAACATCAACAGCACTCGAGTAAATGAATACTGTATCTGTATCTCCAAATATGGAAATAAAAAACGTCATCCATTAAAATCTGAAACTATGCACCTCGTTAACACCTTGTTGAAATGTTTCTTTAAACATTTAAAATTTTCATAAGCAGCTTTTTGACCTTTGACTCAGGTTTCCTTCATCTTTGCCATTACAGACACGACCAGACCCCCTAAGAAGGATGAGGAAAACGGCAAGAACTACTACTTTGTGTCTCATGATCAGATGATGCAGGACATCTCAAACAATGAGTACCTCGAGTATGGCAGCCACGAGGACGCTATGTACGGCACGCGGTTGGAGACCATCCGCAAGATCAATGAGCAGGGCATGGTCTCCATCCTGGATGTAGAACCACAGGTACACATGATGTCCCTGATCAATAATCTGTTTAATGCCTTGGTTATTAAAGTTTTACTGATGAGAATGTGGCTTCTGATAGGCGCTGAAAGTTTTGCGGACAGCCGAATTTGCTCCCTATGTTGTTTTCATCGCTGCACCTACTATTACCCCTGGTATGAATGAGGTAAGCACTGTTATTCTCCAGTATACATGGTAACGTTCCCTTGTTTTTACAAATAGGTTTTGCACCCTCAAATACTTCAAGCTTGTTTTGGGCCTGCTGTTTCTTTTGTTTTCCGTCTGTGGGTCTTGCTTGATCATACCTGCATACTTTCTGGCTTTCTAAAAATCCTTGTGCTCTTAGAATAGAACATTTTGTCCCTGCCTGTTATCTTTTCTTTTTCCATTGCATCTTGCATGCCTCAATATTTTGCATGTTGTAACTGTGTGCTGATGTCTATGGCATTTCCCTTCACTGCACTCAGCTCCCCAGGTGGTGTAGAAAACTGCCTGTAAGTACTTGACATGTAGGGCACATGTATCTAAGCCTTTAGCACTGTTTTGCGACGTTTTCGTAGATATGTGTGTGTATGTGCTGTTAATACCCATTCTGTAGTGCCTTGTGTATATAGAAATTAGACTGTAACTACATTTACATGCCCACAATAGCCTGTCAGCTCCTGAACTGTATAATGGTCCATTTATAGTCACATTTACCTGCACACGTGTGTGATCTGATTGTATAACATGAAATGCCCCCTTCATGACACACCTGTTTACCCACATGAGATTCTTGTTGTTTAAACTTATCAGTATTCCTTTGTTCATTTAAATATCTAATGTCCATTTATGACAAAATGTTTAACATGAGGGACTGAGTCCCTACAACTTTTTAGCTTTTCCCTACAACTTTTTAGCTTTTGTCCCTCATGTTTGGGTGTATAAAGCTTCCATTACATGTGTGGTACAGCCTGAAGTGCTGGAAAATAATGCAAGAAATCTGTGTGATTAGTCAGCAGTGATCTAAGTGATGACAAGTCAGTCTTGAATAAGCAGGGAAGAGATTTCATCAGGGGATGCTTTTTAGTGAAAGTATAAAGATCTGGACAAAGTTGATCAGAGGTAATCTGGACATGAAACACATGTTGTTGCAGTAATCTTTGCAGGTGTAAACAGGCTCTTGGTCAGACTAATGTTGGACCACTGGGGTGCATGTAAAAGTAGTTATTGGTAGACATAATCTGTGCCATATTTATTTCACCTGGTACTGTTTTTGTTGATTTTAGACAACTCGCAAATGTCATCTATAGCGTACTAATCAAAATTAGCTGATGGTAATTCTAATTGACAGATCAGCTCATTCTTCAGAGCATCTCCACTAGTTAATTAGATTTTGGCTCACTCACACTTTTTTTTTCCCCCCATCCTTTATCAGGATGAGTCTCTTCAGAGGTTGCAGAAGGAATCGGAGGCACTGCAGAAGTCTTATGCTCACTACTTCGACATGACCATCATCAACAACGAGATCGATGACACCATCCGATTGCTAGAGGAAGCCATCGATCTGGTGTCCACCACTGCTCAGTGGGTGCCTGTTTCCTGGGTCTATTAGCACCCCCTGCAGGCCACTGCCATTACCCTTACACCGACGTGGCTCAGGCCCATCCCTCCTCCAAAAAAGGAATTAAAAAAAACAAAACAAAACAAAAACCAAGAAGAGCCACATGCACGTCTCTAACAGACTCTCAACACCTCTGGTCCATGTGGTGACATCATCAAGACCCTCCTGTTGGACTGCAAAGGCGTAGTATTGTATATAACGAAGCATATAAATATATAAATATGAATATAAAAGAATTAATATGGTCCTGTACGTATAGCTAGAGGATTGATATTTTATACTTTCTTTTTGAATGAAAGAGACGGCGTCTCAGAGCAATGATGAGCACAGTAAAATGTTGAGGGGGTTGGTGGGGTGGCATCAGGGGCTCCTCCCTAGGTGACTGAGTAGGTGCCTCTACTCACCCTCTGGCCCCTGGTAAGGAAATAACCCTTGTTACCCCACTCTCCATAACCCCATCTAGTCCAGGTCAGTACAATCCCACATTCCTTGGGCATGTTCATGGTGACATGCCCCTGGACAGATAAGCACAGTTGACTCGGCCGCGCCACAGTCCTCCCAGCCCTTTCCTTATTTATTTTAGAGTACCATCTGCACGGACTGAACGGATAACGTGTTGGAAGCTCATTGACTTTAGACAGTACTGTGGGTCCCCTCACACTCAGTGCCCTCTCTCATTCATTCCTGTTTGTTTACAACTCTGTTTGCACAATGGACAATAGAGAAGAAGATGGGTGCTCTCTTTTCTTTCTCTCTCTCTCTCTCTTGCTCTCTGTTCTTCCTTCTGTCTCTCAGTTCCTGCCTATTTCTCTCCAAGTGAATCCTTCAAAAATGGTTCGAGAGTGCAGTGTGTTTGGTGTTACCCGTGTCAAACTTCTCTCATCTTCTGAAGAGAACCTCTAGGTCACTTGGAAGACCAGTAACGATGACAAAAATAAAGAAAAAATCTTGTCTGAGGGAGGCAGGGGAAACAGACTGACACCTATGCACATCCCCGCAACTCTGGGTGACCCTCTGAACGGACAGCTTTTCTCATGCCCTGTGAAGTGACGTGTTTGTAAATTGTCTTTGAATTTGATTTGTCGTGTGGGTGGGGGGAAGAGAATACTCATTAACTGGATCCACCATTTCAGAAATGTGTTGTCTTAAGAGTATTATTGTTTTATGTTTATCCCAAGAAGATGGAAACTGAGGGTATTTTATTGTGTGTAAATGTTTCAATGGTGCGTACATTATGCGAGTGAAATGAAGAATTGGTGTGTGCATAAACATAAATGAACTCAGTCATGTGACAAACTCTTCATTTCATAATTCTCCCTGTGTAAATTTCTCTGAAAACAACGAAGCTGTTCCTTAGTGTGCTTTTTTATATATATATAATTCCTTTCATGTGCTGAAAAAGTAAACTGCCTTTGAATTCACGCAAAAGAAGTTATTTCCTCACTCCCATCATCGACACTGGAAGATTGGATGGAGACGCTGGAAGGTGGCTTGTAATTTCACTTTCTCCCAGCAGATGGTGCCACATTCCCATTTCGCGCAAGTTCTCTCTCCCGCATCCTCACATGACTGGATATTGATATTAAGCCACATGTAAATAAACGTCTGTGTCTGTGAGACAAAGCGTTGGGTATAAAACCAAGAGCAGCCTTTAAACCAGGAGGCGCTGCTCATCAGCGTGTGCTGATATTTTCTTAACCCTGTTAACTGTAAGACCGTACCGGCGGTATTTGTGGCTAACGGTTACCGCAGAAGAGCGAAGTGCACCCGGTCACTGCGAATGAAGGAGCCTTGAACGTGTTCGAGTATCTGTGGTTCATTTCAGCGCGCGGGCAACGGAAACCTGGAAACAACCCTGAGCGCGGGTAACGGGAACGACAGGTCCTGTTCCCGTTTTAGACATTTGGTGTAGACGTTGTGACGAAGCGGGCTGCACCGACGGAACGTTCAGCGAACAGGAACGGGTCGACAGATACTCCGCTGAGCTCGCTGACCGCGTCTGCTCGCCGCCGCCGCACAACTCCGGACAGCGGGCGGACTCAGAAGCCCCGAGAAATCCGTCACGTCCGCGGGTCTTTGCGGCCTGAGCTCGCGGTCGGTGCCCCGAGTGGTTCAGTCGTCATGCTGTCGCCTTTAAAGTCGCACAAACACGCCAGCGGAGCGCGGTGAGAGCGCCGCTGCGCCCGAGTCCGAGCCAGTCGCTGCCTTTTGCCTGGACGGGACAAAATGATCCGAAGCGAACGGACATTCGGAGGCCTGACCTGTGCGTTTTGAGCCGGGACCGAGAGCTGCGGACGCGCATTTTGACATGTTTGCTTGTCCGAGCGTGCGCTGCCGCCATATTGAGGAGTCCTGCTGGTGACTGGCTGTTGGGACCGAGCTGTCGAGCTCGGAGCGCCAGACGGGTGGCGTTGGGGCGACTGGTGACGCAGGAAAAACACCCAGACAGGAGACCAGAAACCCGAGGAAGCAGGAGCGCTCCGGCAGCCTAATGCATGCCCGAAAGTCTTAAACAGAGAGAGACGCGCCGTTAACGCCGCGGATCGAGTAATCTCGACAGAAACCGGACTGCTGGTCATGAGGAAGTCGCGTCGAGTGTCTGGGTGAGTAACGTTAGCCCGCCGCTAACGGGCTAGCTCGCGTTTGGTGGCGGCCGTTTTCTTTGTTAACGAGATGGCGGCGTGTCCACAGCTCGGCCGTCGTGGCGTGGACCGTGCATTTAAAGAAGGGAGAAAGAAAGGCGCGAGTCCAGCTCCGTCCGTCGGGCCGCGGCAGAGTTAACGGCGGTTAGCTCGGTAGGTTGTGGGTGGAGAAGCCGGTGGCTGGTGTATTCTGCTCGAGCAAAATGGCTGACATATCTCCGCAGCCCGAGCCGCTCCTTCTCCCGGAGGCGGGTGGAAACTCTGCCTTGCTTTCGAGAAAGATGTCAAGGTCAGTTGCAGCTAAACTGTGGGGCGCCGAGACGGCTGGCGTGTCAGAATCGAGGACAAATGCTTCGAGGCTGCTAACGCGGTCGGCGCTAGCAGGTTGGCTAACGCCACTGTGGCCGGCGAGCGAGCGCAGCGCCATTAATGAGGTGGAGTAGCGGGGGAGCGCTAGCCTGCTAGCCCGCTAGCCTGCGAGCTAACTGGGCCTGAAAGAGACGGTGCTCGGCCGCTGGCTAGTTAGCGAGGCCGCAGTGACACCGTATGAACGTGTTTGGGTGTAAACGGTATAAATGCGTTACATTTATTTCTAGAAGGGTGAATAGTGGAGCTGTACACCTTCACAGCGCGCCGGCGTCGCTGAGCGGTGTTCCCAGCGAGGCTGAACCTCCCTGAAGTAGCTGGAGCTGGTGGACCTGCTAGCTAACTGTCTGGTTAGCGGTTACTCTCGGCAGGGCTCGGGCAGAAATAACCAGCTAGGTTAACTGGGCTGATTAGACAGCTGCACCTTCTCAAGACCGACTACACCCCCGCTCGCACGCGCCTGTCAGTGGCGGTGGTCTTCTGCATCATAGACCGACAGCCTGCTTTGTGATCGTTAGCTAAGCTAGCCGTTAGCTCGCTGGCTACATGACGATTAGGGGGAAAATAGCATTTTGCTGAAGTGGGCCGGACTGCGAACTGTCAGGAACCGCAGCCTAACCAAGCCGTTACCCAGACTTGGTTATGTAGCTCCGAGCTGGGCGCAGCAGTGGCTGTTCTTTACCAAAACGATCGAAAAACGAAGCAACCTGAGCTCCTTTGGATCAGCCTGTGCGTTTGTTTTGATGGGATGAAGAAAAGGCGAAGGCTGTTTTGTGTTTTGTTGCAACCACTTGCTCGACGCATTCTGGTTATTTTCCTATTTGTCTCCAGACAAAAACAGCCAAAGCTGTTTCATTTTAATTTGTCACTCCATTCCAGCCGGTGGAGATGATGAGAAGACCCAGACTGGGGAGAGTCTGACTCGGAATACTTGTTGGCAGCTGAGCTGCAGAGTTGACTTCAGTGTTGTGGGCTCGCTGCATTTCTGTATACTCCCACCTAACTGGGGGTGCAGTTAGTGTGGTTAGTATAAGGAGAACACCTCCTGACAGTTAAAACAAAGGGCCAGCTCTAGAGCTTCCACGTGCAACATGTTTCATGTGAAGACCACTATTTGTGGTCTACAAGCGTTCCCCATTTAAGTGGGAAGTTTCGGTCTAACGACAAGGCCCTGTACTGTACTTTCCTTTTTGTTTGTTCTAAGTCAGCGCTGAGGATTTCCAGGGGAGAAATCATGAAAATGCATGCATATATGCTACTGTGTCTTTCTTTGGTGAACTTGAATTACCTGTTTTCACCTCGCATGTAGAGCCAGCTGATGCCTGTCCGTTCAGCCATCCAGTGTTAGAAGTTTCCTTGGGAGGCTGTGTGGTTTCAAACCAAACGGGGGGGGGGGTCGAGGGTGGTGGGGGGTGGTATTGAGGGGGTTATCTGGTTGTTTTGACTCTTATGATTCTGTTTTGTACATTTTCTTTTGTTCTGGCCTTTATCAGTTTAAGTTTTGTGCTGTTTGTGTTTGTAAATCAGTCCTCTGCTTCAACATTTCATGTGAAGAATTGCAGCAAACGGCCTTAACAGAGGAACAAACCAGGCCACCTGCACGACAGGATGTTGTTCTTATTTCAGTTCCTGAAACATGGCACCAAATATAAAGTACAGCGTAGGAAGCGTTCAGGGACCTGAAGCCGAAGGCAGATTTTGCACCCCAAATCCCTTTTAAACTCTGGATGAAAATGGGCTCATTCTGTCATTTTAGATTCATCCAGTTTTCGTATGTATTGGCGCTGCTCTACCATGGCGTATTTAGTCAGAGCTAAATTAGATGCGTTTTCTTTCTTGGCAGTTCAGTCGTTGAATTGGGTTGCACTAGATTTACATTACCACTCCACACCGTCCTTTCCACAGCTGTCCCGCATTTTCAGTTAGTTGGTTTACTTCAGTTAGTGTGCAGCCGGACCTGACAGCAAGACGGACACACAGAGCAGCTGTTCGTGACGGTGTGAGCAGGGATACCCTGCTGTTGGTAAAGGAGCCCTTAATGCTGTTAATGTCGCAGTGGTCTGGTTAGCTAGGTCACTGCTTGCTTTTATGGGTTAATACATGCATAGCAAACATGAAAGGTTCTAGTTGAACGTGCTTTTCTGAATATTGGCCTTATGTATCATACTGGCTTCTTGAGAATCACAAGCAAACTTTGTACTTAAACTGCATTAATGAAGTTCACATAAATTGAGCAACAGGGAGAATCGATTAGTCTCGTCACTCTGTTTAGAATTAGAAACATGTATTTACAGAAAAATGCAGAGTACAAAGGTGAATCTATCCCTGCTTATTGATACTGATGCTGACCCTAAAAAACATTGTCTAAACACGTCTTGAGTCGTGTCAAGGCTCTGATAACGGCATGTGCTGTGAGTACGCCTCTCTGCAGGTCTTCTGCAGATGCTTTAGCAAATGAAGGCTCTTAAACAAGATTACAGCTGCCAGTAAGCATTCCAGCCCAGCCTCGGATAGTTTCTTTTGATATGCTCTCAATCTTTTAGCTCGGGCCACCTGATAGTGTTTGTAGCATTGAAAAATGTGGGGAAAAAAGAAGAATCAGAGCATAAAGGAACTTCTGGAAACACACTCAACATTTTATTTAAGCACATTTTACTGCTCAAAAGATGATCGGCTTTGCGTGATGATCGTTATGTGTGCATTAATTGGCACAGTATGATTGTAGGACAATTTAAAGGAAAGCTTGTTCTGAAAACCCTGTTTACATTAACAAATCCATGGAAATCTTTTGGTCGTTGCTTGTTAAAGTGAGGTTTGAATGACCAAAGCTGTCTTTTAGACGAGCTAATACTAAAGATCTTGAACACAGACAGTTTTCCCAAACCTTATTGACTGCAAAGCCGTGCGTAGTAGTACGTTTGTAGTCCTAAATACGATTTTTGCTCAGTTAATTTTATGGTAGGTAAAAGATGCTGGAAGCTTTACTGACCTGGTGGCTGCTAAGCAGTGATGCACTGAGACTCATGTCGGTCATCGTTTTGCGAACATTGCCAGATATGTTTTTGGTCTTGTCATTAAGTATTTGCCAATGAGTTATTATTAATTAAAGGGGTATTTGAAAATGTTTTGATCATGTTGTACAGACCAAACACGAGCACATCAGAATGTAGATATTTAGAAATATAGGTTTATATTTGTGTTGAATTTGAGTTTTTTGCTTGTGCATCCAAAACAGAGCTGATTAAATGTGATTTGTTTAGTACTTAAATTCCAAGGGGGAAAATGAGTTGGCTGTAAAGAGTGAATGTGGCAGGCATATGTCTGTGTATTGACTTATCAGGTTAGTCCTAGTCTTGGCTTTGTTTATTTTTGGGTCTAGATCACTAGATTCACTCTTAATAGGTGACTTGTCTAATCTTTCTGGTCCTTATTATCAAATTTGTAGCAATAGGTAATGCAATAAAATATTCAGGAAATGATTGTGTGTGTGTGACATTAGCACAATGCTAAGCTTGTATTATTTCAGTTTCTGGGATACCGGTTTCTGATGGGAGACACATTTATATTGAAATACATAGGGGGCAGTCGTGGGCTGGAGGTTAGGGAACCAGCCCGTGACTGGAACATTGCCCCCTTGCTGACAGTCCATGACTGAAGTGTCCTTGAGCAAGACGCCTAACTCCCAACTGCTCCCCGGACGCCGTGGATAGGGCTGCCCACTACTACTGTGTGCTCACTGCCCCCTAGTGTGTGTGTTCACTAGTGTGCATGTGGGTGTTTGGATGGGTTAAATGCAGAGATCTAATTTCACAGTGAGACAAATGGTTGTTAATTCTGTTATATTCTAAGAAATGGTTCCATATAGAACCACGAACACTCAAAGCACCTTTTGCATGGTTAAAGGGTTCTTTTCGTCATGAAAGTGCTTGATGACGAATGTGCTGGAGATGGTTCTAGGTAGTGCCTTTTTGAAGAGGGCTCTATATAGCACTCCAATGTTATGATGTCAAGCCTGGGACAATAGCAGAACCATTTTGCTTCTATATAGAACCACTTTCTTCACTAAGTTTAACCCATCCATGAAGTGAAACACACACACACACACACACACACACTAGGGGACAGTGAGCACACTTGCCTGGAGTGGTGGACAGCCCTATCCACGGCGCCCGGGGGGCAGTTGGAGGTTAGGTGTCTTCACCTCTGTCATGGACTGTCGGCACTGGGGATCGAACCGGCCAGTTCACAGGTCACAGGGCCAGTTCCCTAACGTCCAGCCCACGACTGCACACCCCCCCCCAACTAAAGAACACTTGAAGAACCACCTTTTTAAGACTGTACTTCATGAAAAGCCTCTTTAGTGCTAATGTATTGACCCCTTAATTGCTGCTCATGAGTTTTGTCTGGAGTAATGCTTAAAATTGGTTGCCAAGCAATGATGCGCTGAGATTCATGTCGGTCATCATTTTGCGAACAGTCAGTTGATCTACTGACCATGAATGCAGATGATTGGACTGATTTTATAGATTTCAGACAGGGTGAAGTAATGACAGACAGGTGTTGGCAAATGACTTTAATATTTACGTTCTAGACAAGACTCTGATGGCGATGGGTCAGACTTGAGAGTGAGATACTTATAGTGCTCCAAACATTGCAGCCTTCTGTGCAATGAGTATTGAAATAACAAACGGTATATTGTGCATCCCTAATGATAAGGTAAAAGAACAGTGTGGCTCATTCACCACTACCTACATGTCTATCAAGTAAACAGCAAGATTTCCCATATCGGCTACCCAGTAAAAGCTGCTGGGAACTTTAATTATGCGAGAGTCTTTAATGTGCAGTCGTTGCTGAATTGTGTTAAGCATAATTGTGATAAATTCATTGCAAAAGGCTTCAGTTAACCTTGTGTTTAGTCATTAGCTGCTGCACATTTCAATCATATGCGTGTATATCGATTTATATATGTATATATTTATATCTGTATACCTACGTATTAATATATTTATACATGTATGTGTATAAATTGAAATGTGTGTGCATGTATATGTTTAGTATTTGCATGTACTGATGTCAGGTTGTAATTGTTTATGTACTGTTTATTGAAAATAGATACTGTGTTTACTTATTTATTCCACACCTATATATTATCAAACTAAGCTGTTGGAGTATGAAAAGATAAGGCCAGCCGCTTTGCTGTGTCTGTGGTGCCCTAGGGAGTTTCAGACATCACTTCAAACCCAAGCTAGGTCTCATGCAGGAAATCGGGGGAAAGGGCTTGTATTTCAGCTTGACGTCATTTCTAGCCAAACCCATCGTTCTCCAAGCAAGAGTCTCAAATTTTGTGGATTTTAATGGGAGCGCTTAGATTGCATAGCTGCGTCTGCTTTGTGTCTGATTCAGTAGAACCATTTTAGAAGTGTAAACTCCATTGAAGTGAAGTTGCCTACATTTGTCTGTGTAAATTTGAAGCGCTCTATGTAAATGCACCAGTGACACAGATCAGCGGAGCTGTTCAGCTGTCTATAAATAGTGCGGTGCAGTGTATGATGACAACAGAATACCATGCCTGCACAGCCAAACCAGCAACAGGAGAAGATGGTCTCTGTGTATGTTAGAGCATGTTAACGCCGTGGTAAGTGAGATTAGAAGAACAGCTTCTCGGTGGTGGCTATCAAGATTAATTAGGCCTACATGGTAATGATGCATTTTAATGCAGTGAAACGTAAATGAACTTTGAGTTGTTTTGTAATTTGAGTGCTCTATATGAGTTTGGAGCACATCTTGGTTTCGTAATCTGCCTATAGAGGATGGACGAGAGCAACTGGTTCTCTGCACTGACATCTCAACTCGGATGGAACAGGAGTCCTACAGGCAGGCCAGGCCTGTGTCCTTTTCACATCAGTCAACTCTGAGTGATGATGCATTGCTTCAGCGCAGCTTTATGCTGTAACGTGCCAAGCAGGATTGCAGATATTCTGTGAAATCAGCTGAACTGTGTTCATGTTACAGAGCACTCGAAAGACTGATGATAAACTTGTGCAGAGTGACTTCATTGCTGGAATGTAGGGCTATCGCTGTAATTCAGTGTATTACAGTGGCTTTGCCAATTAGCTGAGTAATCAAAGATTTCAAAAAAGGCCAAACAATAAGAATGGATTCAACTGAAGAATGACAAATGAAAAAGAACGAATTGTCTTTCAAACACACAGGAAAATACTGTTGGAAAAAGATAAGGAAATTTTGAAATCACATTAAAAATATAAAAGCACTGTGTGGAGACGAAATGTGTACAGTTGTATGAAAAAAGTTTAAAAAGCTCTGGTCAAATTCCATGTTTTGTTGATTTGTGAAAATGAGAACATAAATCTGCAGGGAGCGAACAAATATAGCATTTTTCTGCAAACTTTAGTGCACATAGTTTGTTTATTATTGTTTAACATATTTAGAAAAAAATAAAATATAAAAGGGTTTTTTCCCCAATGTGTTTATTTAAAAAAAAGGCAAATGGACAGTAATCATGCCTTTAAAAATTGTTCCCTGTAGAGGATGTATCATCTTATTTTTAGTTAGAAAATCAACCGGACAAGTTATTTGACAAGGGATGCCTGCACTTTTACACATCACTGTACATGGGCGTGTCAATCAGGCTCTCCATCTTACTGTGAGAGAGAAGTGCACCATTTATCATACAAATGGGCAACTAATTGTTGCTGATTAATTGAGGCATATTTTAAGTCTTTTTAATTTTTTTTTTATCTTTAATTAGTTTACTTGAATGTTGTCAGTGATTTGCTTTGGTATCTCCACCATTGTAACCCAGCGACTCACTTATCTGCTTCTGTCTTACAGGTAATGCAATGTTCACTGCAACTCCGCCCAAGCCTCATCTGCTGCTCTTCCACTCGGTCGCTCTCTGGTTCCACCTTGCTGCCTTCCAGGCAGTGATTTCCCACCTGACTCCTGCCACATAAGCGGACAAAATTGCAAAAATTTGCCCTGTGTCGAGCATGACTGCCACCACACGGGGCTCCCCTGTGGGGAGCAGCGACAACCAGGGCCAGAGCCAAGCTCCGGATGGCCAGAGCCAAACCCTGCTTCCCCAGAACCAGGTATGCCTCTGTGGGTACATATTTGCATGTCAGTGCACCTGTGCATATGGATACAGCTGTAGGTACATGTGGTTAATGCACAGCGTGTTTAATGAGAAAGTTAAGTAAGAAAGTTTTGACTCCTTGTGGTTTTTTCTTCTCCCTTAGCTGTGGCTTGATTGCTTTTGTTTTGGCTTTGGTGACTGATTAGGCCCTCTAAGCCATGACAATTCACTGTTAAATCCTAATTGGTACCAGAGAAATTAATAAATCGGCTTGGGAAGTGGAGCAAAGCCAGAAATCTTAAGCTCCCATTAACACCCTCATTGAGCTTCAGACTTTTTTCTTTCTTGCTGTCTGTCAGCAGTTCGGTCTCATTCACCAATGGCTTTGCCTCTTCTCTTGTATTACACACTGACGTCTTTGCGTGTGTGTGTGTTTGCGTAGGCGCCCTCTCCCAACTCCTCTAATGAAACGTCTCCGCTGAGTCCACCAGAGGAGCAGGGGCAGGGTGATGCTCAGCAGGCACAGGAAGAGGAGGAGCCAGCCTTTCCCCACACAGACCTGGCCAAGCTGGATGACATGATCAACCGGTCTGCAATCTTTTTCATCTTTAGTGTTACTCAGAATGACTCTTAATTGTAGTTACATGCTGATGTACTGGTAAAGTGGTGGTTATTCAATCGAGAAGTATTTTAATAGTAGTTTCTTTTTTTTTTTCCTTTGTTCTTTAGTCTCTTGGTGCAGTGTGATTTTTGTACTTACCTTCTTGTATTGCATGTCTTCTCTTCTCAGACCTCGCTGGGTGGTCCCAGTCTTGCCAAAGGGGGAGCTGGAAGTTCTACTTGAAGCTGCTATAGATCTTAGTAAAAAAGGTAAAAAAAGAAAAAAGTACCATTGTTTTGATGGTTTCTTGCAGAATTGTCAAACACAGAGGCGGGTGACTTTGACCTTTGACAAGCAGTGGGCAATATACTGGTTCTTTATATATGCAGGTTGAAATTATTTCTGCATCATAACCTTTGTACGGATTGTTTTAGAACAGAAATGGCACAGAGTGGCATTAGATTTCTTTTATGCTACGTGGTATTGTGCAACATAGCATGAATGTATGTTGTTGTTTTTTTTCTTCTCCGCCCACATGCTCCTAGAGACTTGTCATCCCCAACAATGCATATGCGCCTACACTCATACCACTGCTATTTCAGTGTCACACAGTGTCGCACATCATTTGGGATCATCACCCAAATAATATGTCAGTGATGGTCCTGTAGTGGTCCCTTTCCACTGATGTGTGGGGTAGTTGGGTAGGGGGTTTGGGTTAGTCAGTTATGGCAAGGAGGGTGGGCAGGGTAGAGATTTGGTGTTCGACTTGTTTTGCCTGTTAAAAAGATTAAAATTAATAGAAAAACGGAATGCTTTTAGAAATTTAATTACTAGCATTAAAATTCACATTTTTAATGCCATGAAAGTAACTCCATAGAATACATAAAGGCCTGCTTAGCTGAACAGTCAGGATTGTCATGTTTCAGTGGAGGGCAAAAGTGGAGAAAAGGTGTGATATCGTTTGTTGAGGGAGGGTCATAGGGAAGAAATATTTAAAGAATGGCTGGTCTTATGAGTTTAGAGTCTTGGGGCTGGGTCCTCGCATCAAGTCCAGAAATCCACAGCTTAATATCTGCAACTGGGAGCTTGAATGAGTTGTAATATTTACCAAATTTCAGCTGTGGTTTTTCTTAACAGTAAGGGAACGTCCCACTATAACAACCACTGTTAACATACAGAAGTAGCTATATTCCAGCATCTAAAATAGTTGTAATTGTAAAAGAAATTATACATGTACACTATACCTTTATGTACGGTGATGTGCAGAGAGTTTTATGCTTGTGTCACACTTATGATGGCCTAGAATAAATAAATTTTTAAATTAGGGACGTGCACAAATACTTGAGTACTCGGTTAACCGTTTGTGGTGCCAGTACTCTTAATACTAAAACCGCTGTTCAGTTATTCACTACATTCAGTCATAGGAAGATGCAGTAAATACACAGGCCAGAAGTTCAGTGAAGCACTGGTTTTAGATTTTACCATGACTGCATAATGTGACCGATTTGCTAGCAAGTTGCCAAGCACTTTTGAAGGAAGTGACTGAAAAGGCAGAAATAGCATGGCTGGGGCTCTGGTGTGGCTTCTTTGTTAACCACGCTAACGACTCTCGCTGAAAATACATTTCTCTGACAAATTTCGCTGAGGAGAAAAGACCTTGTGTAGAAGATGGCATGTCCTCATCAGCATCCAACATTGTACTGGTTAGTGTCAGCTCTTTAACTGCTCTGCAGGGGCAGTGTCTGTTACTCATATGGCACAAGGCCTTCTAGTTTCCCTTGGATTTTTCCAAATAATAAAGCGTTTTAAATTTTAATCTTCATTGTTGTCATCTAAATATATAAGCCTACAGCTCTGTACGAATTTTGACTGAAGTCTGTTGTTTCCTTTCTGCTTTTTTCCCCTGCCGTCAACTGAATATCCACTCATTAATGCTAAAGGATCCTCTATCCAAAGTAGTTGAAATGCATGACCCTGATTGTAACACAGTAAAGACGTTGGCTAAATTGACAACTGACTTCACGCCTCTAGCATAGCATGAAAAAAGTAGTTTTGCTACAGTTAATTCCAAGTGTGAGTTGTAGCCTTTTGTCTTGAATGCACAAACATGTTATTGTGTGTGTAAGTGTTGGGACAGATGTTAGTGTGTTGCTAGTGGAGAAGCTGTGAGTAGAGTAATGGTAGAGGTCTTGATGAAGTAACAGTGTCAAGTTTGTTTGTTTGTTTGTTTGTTTTTTTTAATTTACTAATTGCAAACCTGGTAAATAAATTTACATTAATCCAAATGATCATGCTAATGTTTTGAACTACGAGGATATTTACTAGTCCATTTTTCTAAAGGGCTTGATGTGAAGTGTGAGGCGTGTCAAAGGTTTTTCCGAGATGGTCTGACAATCTCGTTCACGAAAATACTGACAGATGAGGCAGTGAGTGGCTGGAAGTTTGAAATTCATGTAAGTACCTTTGTCTGTAGTATGGTTTGAGTGTTCTTTGTGCTGAAAGGATTCAATAACATGTGCTTCTGTTCTTTGCTGGTGTCCTTTCTTTTGCTGGACTGTTGATTCTGCTCCGCAGAGGTGCATCATCAATAACACACACCGCCTGGTGGAGCTCTGTGTGGTCAAACTGTCTCAAGATTGGTTTCCTCTGCTTGAGCTGCTAGCCATGGCAACCAACCCTCACTGCAAGTTTCACATCTACAACGGGACTCGCCCGTCTGAGAGTGTGCCTGCTGGTGCCCAGCTCGCTGATGATGAGCTCTTTGCACGTCCACCAGATCCTCGTTCACCTAAGGTATTGTCGCTTTAACTTGCATGTCTGTTGCACTAACATTGAAAAGTAAAGATTTTATTTAGTTTTTGCCCTGGTTCGGTTTTCATCTGTCATCTTTTTCCTGTCTGTCTCTTTATGCTCAGGGCTGGCTGGTGGACCTCATAAATAAATTTGGCACCCTGAACGGGTTCCAGGTTCTGCATGATCGTTTCATGAGTGGCCAGGCTCTTAATGTACAGATTATTGCAGCACTCATCAAGTAAGATATCTTTAAACACAAAAATGTGGAACAATGACTTATCTTCTCTATTCCCTTAACATATATGCAACAATTTGATGGTTCTTTTTCCCCACAGGCCTTTTGGGCAGTGCTATGAGTTCTTGACGTTGCACACAGTGAAGAAGTTCTTCTTGCCCGTGATTGAGATGGTTCCACAGTTTTTGGAGAACCTCACAGATGAGGAACTTAAGAAGGAGGCCAAGAATGAAGCCAAGAATGATGCCCTTTCAATGATTATCAAGTCCCTGAAGAATCTGGCATCCAGAGTACCAGGCCAAGAAGAAACTGTCAAGAATTTAGAAATCTTTAGGTTAAAAATGATCCTTAGGTGAGTGATCTCCAAATGCTTCCCAAAAGAAATGTTAGGTTTGTTAATACTTTCAAGCCCGTTATGACACATTTCGCAGTGTCCATGTTGACCTAAGCAATACTTGAGCAGCAAACTGTAGGCTAGGAAAACTGTTCAGTAAAAAATGATGAGGAAAATGAACATTTTGGCTTTTAATTGGTGTGAAACGACAAAACATGAACTAAGATAGATCTCATGTTTTATTTCAGGTTGATTTTAATGTAATTTGTTTTGCATTACATTTGCATAATCTAAGTATGTAACCAAGTGTTGTAATTACATAACTTGGCTTTTTTACAGGTTATTGCAAATTTCATCTTTTAATGGAAAAATGAATGCACTAAATGAAGTGAACAAAGTGATCTCCAGCGTTTCTTATTACACCCATCGCCATGGAAACCCAGAGGAAGAAGAGTGGCTCACTGCTGAAAGAATGGCGGTAAGAGCAGTTTATTGACAGCATATGAGACGTGAAAACTGCCGTCTGTCTTTGGATGTACATCAGCAAACCAGAAGAAGTTGGGACAGTATGGAAAATGCGAATTAAAAAATAAAGCAATGATTTCTAAAATATACTTCCACTTTGATTTAATTGCAGACAGTATGAGCACCAGATATTTCATGCTTGGTCTGGTTTAACATCATTTCGTGTGTAAATACACGTCCATTCCTGCCATTCTGGAATGCAACACATTCCGAAAAAAGCTGTGACAGAGTATTTTAGGGCTAGTAATAAGGTTAAGTCTTTTAATAATGATGTGATTTGCTCATTATAATCATGATTTGGTACAAAAGTAGCATCTAAGTCATAGTTCTTTAGGAGCAAAGATGGGCTGAGAACCAGTTTTCCGGAAAACGTATGAGAGAATTGTTTAAAAGCAATGTTTCATAAAGAGACTGGAATGGGTTTAGATATTTCACCCTCTACGGTGCATAACAATGAAATGATTCAAGGAATTTGGGGGAATTTCTTTGCGTAAAGGGCAAGGATGCAAGCCTAAGTGGCAAAGTGGCTCAGGATGACTTTGTCAAGCACTACAATATGTAGTTACATCCACAAATGCCTGTCAGAACTTAACTGGGCCAAAAGGGAGCCTTTTGTTAACTCTGGCCAGAAGTGCCCTCAACTTTTCTGGGCTCAGAGGCAACTGGGATGGACCATCACAAAGTGGAAACGTATTGAGGTCAGACGAATCAGTATTTCACGTCTTTTTGTGGAGTAAATGGCCAGGTCCTCTGGACCAAAGATGAAACTGACCATCCGACTGTTACTTGTAATGAGTCCGAAAGCCATTGTCTGTCATGGTGTGGGGTTGTTTTAGCGACCTTTTGGCAAGGTAACATACCCTACTGTGATGGTGCCATTAATACCAAAAAGTACATGTAGACTTTGGAACAACATATGCTGCCTTGAAGACATCTTTTTCGTGGATGCCCATGCATGTGTCGTCAAGACTATGCAAAACCATGTTCTGCACATATTACAAAGGCATGACTGAGGGTGTGGGTGTTGGGCTGGCCTGTCTACAGTCTAGACCTGACTGGCGCATTTTTAAAATTCATCGCCCGTAAAGTATGTCGTGACTTAGTGTCTAAAGTCTCTTAAGGGTTATGGAAAAACTGGCAACATTACAGTGGTAAATGCTTTACTGTCACTTTTTTAATGTTGCAAAAATCAAAACATTGGTAGGTGTTTTATTTTGAAAAACAAAGTTCATGAGTGAAAATATTAAATAATGTAAAACATTAAATAATGTGGGTTGAAAATGAGTTTCTAAAGTTTTGTTAGTGACCAGCATAGCTGTTAAAGCTACGTTTCTAATTTTTGGATTACAGGTACAAGATGTGGTGTAGACTGAATGAAGCGTGCTTGTACTTTTGGCATTTTCAAGGAAAAATGAATCATGCGTCTGTGATTCTAGGATGTCAGTTGTGATTGCTTTGTGAACTTTTTTTTTTTTTTTTTTTTAATTTAAGGAATGGATACAGCAAAATAACATTCTGTCGATTGTGCTGAGAGACAGTCTGCACCAGCCTCAGTATGTGGAGAAACTAGAGAAGATACTGCGCTTTGTCATTAAAGAAAAAGCCCTGACCTTACAGGACCTGGACAACATCTGGGCTGCTCAGGTACTACTGCTGAATTACACAAAAGGACAATATTTGATAATATGTCAAATGTTTTTTTTTCCTTTTGTTTCCTTTCTTAATTTTTTTTTCTGTGTTCTGTTGTTTTAGGCTGGTAAGCATGAGGCCATTGTAAAGAATGTGCATGATCTGCTGGCAAAGCTGGCCTGGGACTTCTCTCCTGAGCAGCTAGACCATCTCTTTGATTGTTTTAAGGTAAGAAACACTAAAGTTGATACAATGAAATAATTTTTTATTCTATGCTGTAACAATTAGAACCTGGAATGTCTTTTCATTAAAATTTGCATCATTTAATATGAATATAAATAAAAATGGTACCATTTTGTTCAAGATACATGTATGTTTATCATATTTGTCTTGTAATCTTAAATTTCTTTGACCGTGTTTTCTTTTATATGATATGTAGCAATTTTTTTTAATTTGTCAGTTTTATTGTAGTCTTTGCTTGTTAAACAAACAAAGCCTTATGCTGCAGCCTTTCACATGTAACGCCTTCCCTTATGAAACTTGAAAGAGGACTTGAGCTATTTAGATGATGGAGTTACATCAAACTAATAACGAAAAAGACACTCGGGCCACAATAATAGAAAAGGCCATTGAAGCTATAGTAACAGTAGTTTATAGACTGACTTCACGGTACGCTTTGGCCATTTTATTATTTTAGTAAGAAGACATTTACTAGCTGTACATACACTACCAAGAACTGCCGAACCACAAATGTGTTTATCAGCTGGTTTCTGTGTAGTATAACCACATAACTAGCAGTACTGAAATGAGTTATTGGATGCAGAAAGGAGCAGCCTCTTAGTCAGCAACCACACACTTGCACTTTGTGCTGTTGGTGTTGGAAAGACCATGATACTACCATCAGTCACTGAATGATTGACTGTTTGACAGAACGCGATCAAGTCCACTGTAAGCTATCAGGAAGCTCTTTTAATTTTATCGGCAGGCGAGCTGGACGAACGCGAGTAAGAAGCAGAGGGAAAAGCTGCTGGAGTTGATCCGCAGACTTGCAGAGGATGATAAGGATGGAGTGATGGCTCACAAGGTGCTCAACCTGCTATGGAACTTGGCCCACAGTGATGACGTCCCTGTCGACATCATGGATCAGGCTCTGAGCGCGCACATCAAGATTCTGGACTACAGCTGTTCTCAGGTTTCTATAATCGTCTCCTTTCCATAGCATTGCCCAGCTGTTCTCTAGAATCCAGTTCATGACCAAGTATGAACCTTTACGAGAGTTTTATATTAGCAACTTCTTTTGTGTTCATAGAGATCCCCGTGTCGTCATGTGCTATTAGTCACTGACATGTAATTAAAATGTGGTGGTGACTGTGACTGAAGTCCCTCCTCTCACATCTCTGTAGGACCGAGACACGCAGAAGATCCAGTGGATTGACCGTTTCATTGAGGAACTACGAACTAATGATAAATGGGTGATCCCGGCTCTGAAGCAGATCAGAGAGATCTGTAGCCTGTTTGGAGAAGCACCTCAGAACCTCAGGTTTGTTAGCAGCAGTTTGTTTAAATGCATTCTTGGAGTGCTTTGCATGGGTATTTAAGATGAACATTTTAAATATATTTTCCTTTTGACCATAGCACAGCTTTTATGTACTATATTGTAGGAAAAAAGGAGATCTCTCAAAGATCGATGAAAATGGCCAGTCTTTATTGCAATAAAAGCAGAAATGAAGCCCATAAAAAGCACTTTAGATTCAGCAGGGTTCAACTGAACATAGGGGGGGGGGGGGGGGTCGTAGGGAGTCGTAGGGAGAGAGTGAGCATCCTGACAGCCTAGTGGATCAAGCTGTTCCCCAGTCTGCTGGTCCTGAGACTCAGCAGTCTTCTTCCTGATGGCATCAGGCTGAAGAAGCTGTGTAGTGGGTGAGTGCGATCACCTGCCATGCAGAGGGCTTTCCGGGTGAGACGGGAGCTGTATATCTCTCGGATGGAGGGGAGGGAGGTGCCAATGATCTTCTCAGCTGCTCTCATGATGAGCTGGAGTGTCTTGCGGTAGAACACGGTGCAGACGCCATACAATGCAACTGGTTAGGATGCTCTCGATGGTACCTCTGTAGAAGGTGCACATGATGGGGGCTGGGGCTCTGGCTCTTCTCAGTCTTCTTGGTGCTGTTCACCCTCTCCACAGCAGCACCGTTGATGGTCAGAGGAGCATGCTGGGTGCACGTTCTCCACAACGATCTCCTCCGTCTTCTCAATGTTCAGATGAAGATTGTGTCTACACCACAAAGCCAGGTGGCTCACCTCGTAGTAGTTGGTCTCGTTTTTGCTTATGAGACCTACCACTGTCGTGCCAACCGCAAACTTGATGAGGTTGGAGCTGTGCGACAGTGTGCACTCATGGGACGTTGGAGTGAATAGGAGGGGGCTCAGGACACCTCCATGGGGAGCCTCCCATGTTCAGTGTGATGGTGCGGGATGTGTTGTTGCTGACCTGTGCTGCCTGTGGTCTCCCAGTCAGGAAGTCTAGCAGCCAGTTGCACAGTGAAGTGTTCAGCCCCAGCCTGTTCAGTTCGAGATTGAGCTGCTGTGGGATGATGGGTTTTAAATGTTGAGCTGAAATCTGTAAATAAAGTTCCGACATAAGAGTCTTTTTTGTCCAGATGTGCGAGGGCTAAATGGAGGGCGGTGGAGATGGCATCATGAACCGAGCAATTAGGCACATGATGTGCTGCATGACCAGTCATTTGAAGCACTTTGTGAGGATGGTAGTGAGTGCAACTGGACAGTAGTCATTGAAACAGGAGGGTGACACTTTTTTTGTTACAGGGATGATGGTGGTGGCTTTCAGGCATGTGGGGACAACAGCCTGACTCAGCGAGATGTTAAAGATATCTGTAAAGACATCTGTGAGGTCCCAAACACAGTCCCTCAGCACACGAGCGGGTATGTTGTCAGGACTTTTCAGGTCAGCTTTTCGACCGTTGATCCTGCTGAATGATCTCCTCACACTGATTTGGGCACAGCGTCAGCACCTGGTCTCCAGGAGGGGGTGGGATCTTCTGTGCAGGCATGTTGTTGTCTGCCCCAAACCAGGCTAAGAAGTTGTTAAGCTCATTCAGCAGAGAAGTGGAGCTGTCACAGGTCTGCGGTGGAGGCTTGTAGTCTGTGATGGTCTGTATCCCCTGCCATAGGCTCCATGTATCAGTGTTGTCGCTGAAGCGATGGACTACCCTCCTGGAGTACTGCCTCTTTGCCTTTCTGATGCCGTGGGACAGGTTGGTTCTAGCTGTCCTCAGACCCACCTCGTCTCCTGCTGAGAAGGCAGCATTCCTAGCCTTCAGTAGCCTGTAGACCTCCATTGTCCGCTATGGCTTCTGATTGGCCCGAACTGTGATGGTCTTGAGGATAGTTGCATCCTACAATGCAGATGTAGCCAGTGACTGTGTCAGCATACTCCTGGAGATCTTTGGTGGTGTTGTAGTCGCCACTTCTTTAAACACATTCCAGTCTGTGGTGTTAAAACAGTCTTCCAGTGTCTCTGAAGACTCTTCCAGCCACACTCTTACCTGCTTCCGAACTGGTTTGGTGACTTTAACCAGTGGTCTGTATGCTGGCATTAGCAAAACAGTGATGTGGTCAGAGGCACCAAGGTGGGGAAGGGGAATGGCCTTGTAAGCTACTTTCTGGGTGGTGTAAACATGGTCCAGTGTGTTTTTTTTTCCCAATGTTGGATAGACTGTGTTTATATATTTTTTGAAACACACTCTTTGGGTCTGCATGATTGAAATCTCCAGCCAAGATGAAAAAAGCATCAGGGTGGGCTGTCTGCTGTTTGTATGAAATTTAACTGTAGATGCAAACACCATAAGTGTGGACCTCCTATATTATAATTAAAGCCTTTGCAGTCAAGCTAATCTGACCAGGTCTGATTATATCTCATATTTTGAGGTTAAAAACCAAAAGTAATTCCTTATAAAAACTCCATTTGAGAACTTTAACAGTGCTTACATTGAATTTGAATTTGGTAAATGGTCATGGCTTTGCTTTTCAATGCTAGTGAATCCTCTTTATCCTGCTGTTGTCGTGCTCTCTTCACAATGACTGTTTCTATCTGCCCCCTCAGCCAGACGCAGCGGAGTCCTCATGTATTTTACCGTCATGACCTGATCAACCAGCTGCAGCATAACCATGCTCTGGTCACACTGGTTGCAGAGAACCTGTCTGCTTACATGGAGAACATGAGACAGTTCTCTAAAGGTATGTCTCATTACTCAGCACAGATTTGTTTAGGGCCCAAGTTGTACTTTCTTTCAGCTTTTACTAAAAGTTTATTGACTAAGTCTGAATCTCCTGTAAGAAGAGGATTAGATATTTGTATGTGAATGTGTATCTCCATGACAAAACTTTGGTTCTGTAACTCTGCGTTCAACAGAGCACACAGGCTTCGATCCTCAGACGGTTCGAGTGGGCAGCCGCTACAGCCACGTGCAGGAAGTTCAGGAGAGGCTCAACTTCCTGAGGTCAGACATAACCTCGTCCACACCTATACAGCTTGCAAAAACTGTGATTAGGGCCTCGCCACAGACATGTAGGGACTTTGTCATCATAAAGTTATATCACCAGAACCAGCTGTTCATAGAGAATAAGTTTGCCCCCATAAGTTTGCTGGAGCCTTACCCAGACTAGCCATTGTTTATTCAAAATACTCAAACATATTAACAGTAAAATACAGACACTTGTGGTAGACCTTGAAATATTACATGAATACTTAAAATATGCAAAATGTAAATGTCCCCACAAGCTTAGTCTTTTAAACCTACCGTTCTGCTTGACATCTTTTCTTTGCTGAAAGTTGTTTTTATTCTTAGGCTCATTTTCTGGGCTGCTGAGTTGACGTTAAGTCTTCTATAGTGGTTGAAGTGCAGCTTGTGTGCTGGGTGATGTGACTGGTGTGGAATTCTTGTAGGTGTGGTTGAGGTAGGGGAGTCAGAGTGCACATAAAATGCAGTGCGTGCCGGGAACTGTAGTGCAGGACATTGTGAAATAGGCTAATATTAATAGAAAATTAAAATACCTATGCAGGCTAGAGAGAATTGTGTCGACGGCCTGATCTGATTTGGTCGGGCCTTCATTTTCACATATGGGGTGTAGACACACAGCAGAATGCACTGTTTAAATTTAAATTTTAAATATATATATAGATTTTTTTTTTATTATTATTTTCTTGATTTAAAGGAAAACTGTTTTGGTTTTTATTATATTATTTGCTGCCTTTTTGCATATTCTTAATTAAAAATCTTGATAGGAAAAAGATATTGAGATTTTAATTATATTTTGTATTAGAAGGAAAGTTCATTAGAACAGTGATTGATTTATCTTCATTGTTAGTAAATAAAACACTCAATTTAAAAGCTGATGGCTGCTCAAGGTTTAAGGTGATTTAGTGATTGATAATCCAAATAATTGATTATTTATTTCAGTGATTGATAGATTATTCAACTAGTTAAATTAGTCGTTTGTTGCAGCCCTAACCAGAACGTGTAATGAATGTGTCACGGCCTTAATATAATATACTTAATAAAATCTCTGGCATGCTATGCGATCGCTGTTTTTTAATTTATCATAAAATTAAATATGATCAGATTGTAATATGCTAGTGAAGACATGCCTACTCTACATTACTTTTAAAATCTTATTTCAAAAACTCAGCTCCTCACACACCTAATGTCACTCCTCTGCAGAATGACTTGTATTTTTGTTGTGAGGGCATGAACAGTAGATCTTATTACAAGGTTCAGCTTTGAAAAAGCACTCAATCCCAGAAACGTAGCTAATCTGGATGAGACCTGTATGTACATTTATGCACACCGAAGAAGCGTAGCAGAAATGCAAACTGGGAATGAATGTGGTTGAGAAGTGCTGATATTGCAGTAAGTGAAGAAATATTTTACTGCAACCTGGCAGCTGATTTAAAACTGTAGAGAGAGTGGCTTGATGTCTGGGGCCACACAAGACATTATCAGTGCTCTGTGTTCAACAAGCAGCCTCTGCCTTTGCGATATGCTGTACATTTGGCGTGTGTATACGTGTCTTTGCCCTTTTTCCCCTCTTCTAGCCTTTAATTGGCTGTTGAACGATTTGGGTTGTAAAAATCAAACACACTGGATCGAAAGGCTAGAGATTGACTCTCTTCCTCTCTTGCGCTTCTGGATCATCTATGCTGGCCGTCACTTCCAAAGAGCTCCTCATCTATAAAATGGCTTCAGATGGTGAAAATGTACCAAAAGGGGCAAATCGGGGTTGAAATCATTGGGCTAAAAATCCTGTATTGGAGCCCCAGCTTATATCAACAGAGCAATTAGGCTTATTTTATTTTATTTATTTATTTTATTTTTTGGGGGAATCTCAGGATACCCAGGATGATGAACAGGATAAAGTTACCTTGTGTTGTAATAACAGTCTAAAACCTGTACATTACAGATGTACTCATTATAAGGCCCAATCCCATTCCACCCTTTGCCCCTACCACTTGGCCGATAGCCCTCTGTTTATTATAAGTATTTATATAAGTATAAATAAGTATTTTCTTCAATAAAAATTACGATAGCCATTGTATTATCTTTGTTTAATGTCGTTTCAGTGTATTGTGGTCATTTTCTTCATAACAAGCATAAAAAAAAAAAAAAGCTAGGAGCATGCTAATGTCTTGGTAGCTAGCTAGCTAGTTTTCTAAGTCCATCTTAAATAGTCCAGCAGTATTGATGCCTGAAGTGCCCGAATGTAACTACTGCACCATTTAAAGTGGAGCAGGAAAATTCGAACAAGAAGCTGGTGAATAGCTGACTTGAGCTTCATATCACCAAAGAATTAGTGGTGGACGATAATAAATAATTGTCTTATACCCCGTCTTTGAAAGCATATAATGCCCTAAATGTAAATAAAGCCCAGCGGCGAGGTTTCTGGACCTTTCCCTTCTTTGCTACCACTTTCTGAAGGAGACAGGCCAGGTCAGCTACAGAGCACCGCTAGTAGCCTGTTAATGAAGCAGTGTTTTCTTTTAATTTGACCGTTGTCCTGTTTCATAGGGCAAAATTTCAACCACTACCCCGTGTAACTCAGTTACTAGGGGGTTACGGTGACATTACGGTGGAAAGGTTAAAAAGAAGAAATAAGATTGGGCCAAAGTAAAATGTCTTGCTCTGTAATTATGAAGGTAGCAGTTTTTATTGAGTTATACTATATTTCCAAAAGTCCTCACTCATCCATCCAAATCATTGAGTTCAGGTGTTCCAGTCACTTCCATGGCCACAGGTGTATAAAGCCGAGCCCCTAGGCCTGCAGACTGCTTCTACAGACATTAGTGAAAGAATGGGTCGCTCTCAGGAGCTCAGTGAATTCCAGCGTGGTACCGTGATCGGACGCCACCTGTGCAGCAAGTCCAGTCGTGAAATTTCCTCACTATTAAATATTCAACAGTCAACTGTCAGTAGTATTATAATAAAGTGGAAGCGATTGGGAACGACAGCAACTCCACCACGAAGTGGTCGGCCACGTAAAAAACAGAGCGGGGTCAGCGGATGCTGAGGGTCATAGTGCACAGAGGTCACCAACTTTCTGCAGAGTCAATCACTACAGACCTCCAAACTTCATGTGGATGGATGACTCTGGGTTTGGGGGTTGCCAAGACAATGGTACTTGTCTGACTGCATTGTGCCAAGTGTAAAGTTTGGTGGAGGGGGGATCATGGTGTGGGGTTGTGTTTCAGGAGTTGGGCTCGGCCCCTTAGTTCCAGTGAAAGGAACTCTTAAAGCTTCAGCACCAAGAGATTTTGGACAATTTCACGCTCCCAACTTTGTGGGAACAGTTTGGGGACGGCCCCTTCCTGTTCCAACATGACTGCGCACCAGTGCACAAAGCAGGTCCATAAAGACACGGATGGGCCAGTTTGGTGTGGAAGAACTTGACTGGCCTGCACAGAGTCCTGACCTCAACCTGATAGAACCCCTTTAGGATGAATTAGAGTGGAGACTGTGAGCCAGGCCTTCTCGTCCAACATCAGTGTCTGACCTCACAAATGCGGAAAGCCTTTTCAGAAGAGTTGAAGCTGTTATAGCTGCAAAGGGTGGGCCGACATCATATTAAACCCTATGGGTTAAGAATGGGATGTCACTCAAGTTCATATGTGTGAGAAGGCAGACGAGCGAATACTTTTGGTAATATAGTGCACATAGACTTTTTACTCCATCATGAGCTCATGGGTCAATGTTAGTCTCACACATTATAATGAGAGCCTTGAGAGAATGAGAGAAATTTGTAACGCACTTGGTACTTTTGCTGTAACTAATTCTTTGGAAATTCCTTAACCTTTCTCTGTGTAGGTTTCTGCTGAAGGATGGGCAGCTGTGGCTGTGTGCTCCTCAGGCTAAGCAGATCTGGAAGTGCCTGGCAGAGAACGCAGTCTTCCTCTGTGACCGAGAGGCCTGTTTCAAATGGTACTCTAAACTCATGGGTGATGAGCCTGACCTTGATCCGGACATCAACAAGGACTTCTTTGAGAACAATGTGCTACAGCTGGACCCCTCACTGCTGACAGAGAATGGAATGAAGTGCTTTGAACGCTTCTTTAAAGCAGTGAACTGCAGGGAGGGCAAGCTGGTAGCAAAGCGCAGGGCATACATGATGGACGATCTAGAGCTCATAGGCCTCGACTACCTCTGGAGGGTAAGAATTAGGTGTTATTCAGTTAATCGTGCCACATAATGTACATGCAGAAGCTTAATGTTGGAATCGGTGCTGACAGTGTATGGATAAAGGCCAGGAATAAATATTCAGGCCACTCTGATACAAAAAAAACACAGCAAACCTTTTAATGTGCTCTTTGTTGTGATTGCACAGGTTGTGATTCAAGGGAGCGATGACATTGCCACTCGTGCAATAGATTTGCTGAAAGAGATTTACACCAACCTTGGACCAAAACTACAAGTCAATCAGGTAAATCCCTGGCCCTTTTTAAACCTCTGTTTTATTGTATTTTTGAAAAGGAACTGGTGATTTTAAAGATGCCATATGCCACTCACAGGTAGAGATCCATGAAGACTTCATCCAGTCCTGTTTTGACCGTCTGAAGGCCTCATATGACACGCTTTGTGTGTTGGATGGGGACAAGGACAGCATAAACTGTGCTCGCCAAGAGGCAATTCGTATGGTCAGGGTGCTTACTGTGCTTAAAGAATACATTAATGAGTGTGACAGCGACTACCATGAGGAGAGGACCATTCTTCCCATGTCCAGGTAGACTAAGCTTGGATCTTGTTGCGCCAGCTTACTATGATATTTTTGTTGAAAGACCTGTTTGGAAACATGGAGCTGTGTTACTGAAACATCCTAACTGTGAAATCTGTTTAATCAATGACAACTTTGGTTAGGAGAGTAGCTGTTACTGAATGATGTTCCGGCCGGCTAATCAAACCCAGGCCATTCTTGCTGTGAGGCGACAGCACTGACTCAATGTTCAGTACCTGCCAAATAAAGTATTGCAGCAATTGCTGCGAATAAAAGGGAGATGGAGTTGAAAATGTGACTGTTAATTAAGAGAACTAGCACAGCACACATACTGGTGAAAATGGACTACTTGGCTTTTGGAAATAGAAACTAAAACTGATCACGGTTACTTAAAATTCCAGTTCATCACAATTGGAATTTGTTTTTCCATATGTTAACATCGCTATCTGTCTAACCGGCTATGACGAGTGTGTTTACTTCATTCTCACTACGTGTTTGTCTCAGTTGTGCGTAGATTGTTAGCTGCTTAGTAACAGACACTACAATAGATCTGTGCTTGATTGTATGGATTAAGAGTTCCTAACTTAAGATGTTGTAACACAAGGTATTTTTAAGATTTACATCTCTTAGATGACTTTGTAAAACAGATCCAGGTCTGAAAACTACTGCTCAGCTTTTATGAGCGAGTCTCAACACTCAAATGCATCAGAAATCATGCTGAAGGTTTTTAAACACTGACGATGGCGTGTAACCCCTTTTTGCTTGCTGTCATTCAGGGCGTTCCGTGGGAAGCACATCACCCTGGTGGTGCGGTTTCCAAACCAGGGCCGGCAGGTGGATGACCTGGACATCTGGTCTCACACCAATGACACAATTGGCTCTGTGCGTCGCTGCATCCTCAACCGTATCAAAGCCAACAGTACACACACCAAAATCGAGCTTTTCATTGGAGGAGAGATTGTGGACCCAGCAGATGATCGCAAGCTGATTGGGCAGCTCAACCTTAAAGACAAAACTGTGAGCAGCATAGCAAATACTCTGAAATATTAGCGCTGTATTTATGAATGTATCAAACCAAGTTTTCCCTTTTTCTTGTCTCCGTCATGCTGTCGTGCTTTCACTCCCTTCCTACGTGTAGCTGATCACAGCAAAACTGACCCAGGTTAGCTCCAACATGCCCTCTAGTCCTGACAGCTCCTCTGACTCGTCCACGGGGTCACCTGGTAACCATGGCAACCACTACAGCGATGGGCCCAACCCAGAAGTGGAGAGCTGCCTACCTGGCGTGGTGAGCTAACTTATCTTAAACTGTGTTTGTTCAGCACTAAATAAACTGCCTGCAAAGCAGAGTCTCAGGATGCACTGGAGCAGTGTGATGCTACATGTGTTTGGATTACACAATATAAAAATGAAATATGAATTTCAGAATTTCTTTCATATCATATCAATGGATAAAGTTAAACAGCTATTAACCGTTAACTGGTCAGTCTGAAATCAAAAACCTGACAAGTGTTTCTTGTATGGACCATGGCTTGTAGTACTGATAGTTGGGGCGAGGCATAAGCCTGTATGTGAAGTGAATGGAAACTATATTAGACATATCCTATGTAAGAACCTCGTTTTGTTTAAACTCGCGGGCTGACGGCTATGGTGTGTTCGTGGTTATTTGACCACAAACTAAAAAGGTGATGTGACTGGATTACACAGTAATGGGCAGAATAAAGTTCTGTATTCTAAAGTTATATTTATAAGACAAGCAGCCGTCGTTCACAGTTTTTCTTTAGAATTTTCTACATGCGTTCTTTATCATTTTGTACATGCATTCTCTCCTGGACAAAGTAGTTGTTTGTCTTATTGCTTATTTAGCCCTTTTTTTTATCTTTATCTGATGGGACTGGTCAAACAATTTGTTTTTACATCCCTAAGTACAGCAGCAAGTCTGTGTTTCCTCCTCAGATCATGTCGCTGCACCTGCGGTATATCTCATTCCTGTGGCAGGTTGCTGATTTGGGCTGCACTTTAAGCATGCCTCTGTTACGGGATGGGGCCAGGGTCCTTATGAAGCTCATACCTCCAGGTTACTATTCAATACAGTCTATCTAAAACTATCTTTTTAAGTGTGTCCTGATGAACCACATCATTACAGAAACGCAGTCGCTGATATTGAATTTATCTGTCTATAGATAACACTACAGTGGAGAACCTGCGAGCGATTTGTCTGGACCACGCCAAGCTGGGAGAGAACAGCCTTAGCCCCACGCTAGACTCCCGCTTCTTCGGACCCTCCCCATCACAAGTGCTCTACCTCACTGAGGTGTGATGCTAAGAATGATACTGTGTGTGTATAGAAGACGTAGAGACTGCTGTTTAAACCCTGTCTGATGCTTTTTCGTGCCAGGTTGTTTATGCTCTTCTAATGCCAGCCAGTGGTACTCTGGGAGAAGATGCCAGTGACTTCCAGTACAACTTCCTGAAGAGTGGAGGTCTCCCTCTAGTACTCGGCATGCTTACAAGGAACAACTTTCTGCCAAATGCTGACATGGAGACGCGCCGTGGAGCCTATCTGAATGCCCTGAAGATTGCTAAGCTCCTTCTGACTGCTATTGGCTTTGGGCATGTTAAAGCAGTGGCAGAGGCATGCCAACCTGTGGTGGAGGGAACCAACCCTGCATCACCAGTAAGACACATTATTGTGCTTTTTTTCAGAGCCACCATATTACTAAAAATCATTCATAAATTCATAAATTTGTTTGTAATTAGTTTTTTTTACATGTCTTTCAGATAAATCAAGCAACTCATGACCAAGCTTTGGTGCTTCAAAATGCTCTCCAGAACATTCCTAACCCCTCCTCCGAGTGCATGCTGCGTAATGTAGCTATTCGCCTGGCTCAGCAGATCTCCGATGAGGTATTTGAGCTTTCATACTGAAATTCTGCTATCTATAAAATAAGTTTATAAGGGTGTTTTTAAAATGAAATAGTCTGAACAATTTCCCATATTATTGCACAAATCTCAGAATTTCTTCCAGGCTTCAAAGTACATCCCCGACATCTGTGTAATACGGGCAGTACAGAAGATTGTGTGGGCGTCAGGCTGTGGAAGCGTTCAACTGGTCTTCAGCTCCAATGAGGAGATCAGCAAGATCTATGAGAAGGTAAAAGCACCTCAAGGAAAAGGAAGCTCTTATACAGAGTCTTCTCAATCCACTTCACAATTTCTCTTTGCTCTAAACGAGTTTTGTCACAGCAAGAGTGTTTGGTTTGTTTGCTTTATCTCAAAAATTACAGCCATGCAGTCAGACATACTCTTACCAGCAGTGTTTTGCAGACTAATGCAGGTAATGAGCCAGATGCGGAGGATGAGCAGGTGTGCTGTGAGGCTCTGGAGGCCATGACTCTGTGCTTCGCTCTCATGCCCACTGCCTTGGATACACTCAGCAAGGAAAAGGCTTGGCAGACTTTCATCATCGACCTGCTTCTGCACTGCCAGAGCAAGTCAGTACTGCACATGCATACAGACTTTAGATCATATGTTTTGTGTTACTTTGCAAGAAGTGTATTAAACATAGCTTATTTGTGCTCTGTAATAATTGTTTTTCTACATTCACCCCCCCCCCAGTTTTATGTACCAAAGAAAGTAAATTATTCATTTTTACATAACCTTCTTGTCAACTTCTCTTTATCCCTTAGAATTAGACAGCTTGTTTTTTCATTACTGTGTTTATAAAACATATATATGTAAATGATTGCTATTCCGATTGGCTAGCCTGTACTGACCCTCGAATAGCAGTCCTTACACCTCAGCATGAATGGCTGTACATTCACTGAAACATTCACAGTGTATTAAATTGTTTTTTTTTTTTGTTTTGTTACATGTCCTGGGAGAAATTAATCCTTGGCGAATACATGAAAAATCAGACCTTTGCGTGTATAGTCAGTTATTTGTGAGCTAATCTAATTGTGTGACATGGGAAACATCAAACAGCATTTACCAGCTGTCCAAGTCTTCTGCTCAGCGTAGCTATGATGCAAGTTAAATTGTGGAGTTTGTGGTAATTTTAGTCTTTCAGTTAATTTTGTAGAGATCAAGGCGATATGTTTGTAAACAATGCGCCTCACAATGTATGAAATACCCAGAAGTTTTTCAGTTTGGTGCTGTAATATATTGAAATCCAGCAACAGGTGCATTCCATTGGAATCCTCCCAAAGGCATCTCAGTAATCAGGAGCTTAGGCACCCCTCTTGCCCTCACTATCTTTAGCCTACTTGATATTACTAATTAAAAATTACGTATGCTTAAATACCAGTGAACCATTTCGTTTCCTGTTTTGAAATTTGATTCCAACCGTACAAGCTGTACTGCTGTTGAAGATTTCCTCGTGCTCAAAAAAAGTGCAGAAAAAGTGTGCTTATGTGCTAATAGTGCAACCTAATGGGAATCTGGGTTATTCAAAATTAATTATCTATATATTAGCAGCATTTACGTACTTCGTCAAACTTTTGTTTTATTTTGTATAAGAATTCTCTTTAACAGTAACAGAAAATTAAACATTACATATATCCTTGTACTTCTCTTTCCCAACACTGCAATAATCTCTTGAAGCATTGCTGTCAGTATTTAATAATAAATAATAGTCCATATCTGATTACATTGCACTGTACCAGGCCTGTGCACTACTGCCTAATGATTCTTGAGTGGGACTTATTTTTCTGTCACGCACTGTTTTTCCAGATTGGTCCGTCAGATGGCTCAGGAACAGTTTTTCCTCATGGCCACCAGGTGCTGCATGGGACACAGACCTCTTCTCTTTTTCATTACCCTGCTCTTTACTGTTCTGGGAGTGAGTATCAACATTTAATTAGGAAAATTATTGTAATACAGCGTTGTTAATCTAGTATTGTTAGATTAATTATAGCAGGAGAACTAATGTGATTGCTGCTGGGTTTTTTTTTTTATCAGCAGAAACTTTTGAAAGTGTTAACAGTGTGTTGTCACTAAGTGTATGTTTCTTACACCACCTGGTACATTTAATATCTTTTTCCAGAGCACTGCAAAGGAAAGAGCAAAGCATGCAGGTGATTACTTCACCCTTTTGAGGCACTTACTCAACTATGCATACAACAGCAACATCAACCTGCCCAACGCCGAGGTCCTGCTCAACAATGAGATTGACTGGCTGAAAAGAATCAGGGTGCGTTCACCCAGTCCACTTATATAATCGAATAGTGAGCACTGACTCTCAAAAAAATGTAGGTTTCAATATTGTTATTGTTTAATATGGATTATGTCCACTAGGATGAGGTGAAAAGAACAGGGGAGACTGGGGTGGAAGAGACTATTCTAGAAGGTCACCTAGGGGTCACCAAGGAACTGTTGGCGTTCCAGTCCCCTGAGAAAAAATTCTGCATTGGCTGTGAGAAGGGTGGAGCAAACCTCATCAAGGTGAGCGGCATATCCTGTTGGCACTCAAAATGTATATTCCAGCTGGATATTTGTTATAAAACAGACAGTAAAATGTCTTGTAGTAATTCCCATTCCCATTTCTCTGTAGGAGCTGATAGATGATTTCATCTTCCCAGCATCTAATGTTTACCTGCAATATGTGAAGACTGGAGAGTTCCCTGCCGAACAGGCGATCCCAGTGTGCAGTAGTCCTGCTACAATCAATGCTGGCTTTGAGCTGCTTGTGGCCCTTGCCGTGGGATGTGTACGCAATCTGAAGCAGATTGTGGACACTCTCACAGAAATGTACTACCAAGGCATGTATCTGAGGCTACTGACTAACTGACGTTTTACTTTTATTACCAGTTTGATGATTATTTTTTAATGAAAGGATCAGTGTCAAACGGCAACTTATAGGAGAAGCAGAAATGGTGGAAAACTCTGAATTGGTGTGTAGTTCACTCAGATTTTTAAAGATTGACGATTTGGCAAAGTGTAAAGTGTTGAAATTTCAGATTCTGAGTTGATTAATCACAAAGTGAAAGAATGCTGTGGGGGCTCCCTAATTGCCCCTATCATCAGGAGACTGCCATCCGTTGCCAGGAGTCCAAGAGAGCACAATTGGCCTCGCTCTCTTTGGGTGGGTAGGATGCCCCCCCCTCCCCTTTATCCCCCGTCACTCAACACGATGTGAGTCAGCGCAGGCGTGGTGGCGCTTTACAGGTCTCTGAGGAAGCCTGTGTTAGCCCTCACTCGCCTAGCGTTGATAGCATCGTGTGATTGGGGGAGTCCTAACTAGCGGGTGGAATTGTAGACGACTAAATTGGGAATAAAATAAAAAAAATAAAAATAAAAGTGATAACCACAGATACTACAGACACGTTTATGGACATTTTACCATGTATTTGTGGTTGCCAGAGTTTGTAGGATTTTATATAAATGATCGGTTAAAAAACATCTGATCTCTCTCCCTCAGGCTGTGAGGCTCTTACAGAGTGGGAGTACCTCCCACCTGTCGGGCCACGACCTACTAAAGGATTTGTAGGCTTGAAGAACGCAGGAGCCACGTGCTACATGAACTCCGTGATCCAGCAGTTGTATATGATCCCCCCAATCCGAAATGGCATTCTGGCCATTGAGGGCACTGGCAGTGATGTGGATGATGATATGTCTGGAGACGAAAAGCAGGATAGCGAGGTAAAAGTTGCACATGCAAATAATGTTAAATTGCATTTTCATTCAGTGAGTTAGAACTTAGTGGCCATTTAAGACACCACCGAGACCAAAGAAATCCACTTGTATTTGGCCATCACAGCATTTGGCGAAGCAGCATCTCTGCATACATTTATCTTTTCGCCCCTTCCAAATTAAAACTTCGAGCTTCCAAACCTCTTTTCCAAACGTAACCTATTATTGTGCTGCAGAGTAATGTGGACCCCAGGGATGAAGTGTTCAGTTATCACCACCAGTTTGATGACAAGCCCTCTCTCAATAAGGCTGAGGACCGCAAGGAGTACAATATTGGAGTGCTGCGCCACCTGCAGGTCATTTTCGGCCATCTCGCTGCATCCCAACTGCAGTATTATGTACCTAGAGGCTTCTGGAAACAGTTCAGGTAACGACTCCAGTGTGGCCTTTTTTTTTTGTACTTGGGGAAAGTAGTTCTCTATTCCTGAAGTTGTCCTACATTACAGCTATATACTTTTATAATACAATTGAGTCAGAGAAAGTTAATTATAACAATTTACTTCTTATACTTCTTATAACAATTTACAGGTTATGGGGGGAACCAGTCAATTTGAGGGAACAGCACGATGCCCTTGAGTTTTTTAACTCTCTTGTGGACAGCCTGGATGAGGCACTGAAGGCTCTTGGCCATCCCAGCATGCTCAGCAGAGTCCTGGGTGGCTCGTTTGCAGACCAGAAGATCTGCCAGGGCTGTCCTCACAGGTAAGGGATGCTTGCCAATTTGCTGTCTATTTAGTTCTGAAATTTGGGGGATGAAATTGAGTGTATGATCATGTTTTGTTAGGTATGAGTGTGAAGAGTCCTTCACCACATTGAATGTAGACATCAGGAACCATCAGAACCTCCTAGACTCCATGGAACAGTATGTCAAAGGGGACTTGCTGGAAGGAGCCAATGCTTACCACTGTGAAAAATGCAACAAGAAGGTAATGAAAGACTGGACTTAATGGACTTGCAAATGAAGTTTAATTGTTCACAATGTAAAGGAGACAAACTTTGTTGTTTTGTGTCTAGGTTGATACAGTGAAACGCCTCTTGATTAAGAAGCTTCCCCCAGTACTGGCCATCCAGCTCAAACGTTTTGACTACGACTGGGAACGTGAGTGTGCCATAAAGTTCAATGACTACTTCGAGTTCCCGCGTGAACTGGACATGGAGCCGTACACGGTGGCGGGTGTCGCTAAGCTGGAGGGCGACGAGCTGTCTCCAGAGAGTCAGGTCATCCATCAGAGCCCACCTTTGGAGTCAGAGTCAAGCGGAAGCTCCCGCTATCGGCTGGTGGGTGTGTTGGTGCACTCGGGCCAAGCAAGCGGTGGACACTACTACTCGTACATTGTCCAACGGCATGGCAATGGAAGTGATGGCCAGCGGGATCGCTGGTACAAGTTTGATGATGGCGACGTCACGGAGTGCAAAATGGATGATGACGAGGAGATGAAGAACCAGTGCTTTGGTGGAGAGTACATGGGCGAGGTGTTTGACCACATGATGAAGCGCATGTCGTACCGCCGGCAGAAGCGCTGGTGGAATGCTTACATACTTTTCTATGAGCGCATGGACACAGCAGGGGGCGACAGCGAGCTGTTAAAGTATATAGCTGAGCTAACGCTTACACCGAAGCCTCACCAGCTCAAAATGCCTTCAGCTATCGAGTGCAGCGTGCGCAAGCAGAACGTGCAGTTCATGCACAGCCGCATGCAGTACAGCCTAGAGTACTTCCAGTTCATCAAAAAATTACTGACCTGCAATAGCGTGTACCTGAACCCTCCTCCAGGTAGGAACGTGAAAGATTTCGTCACTTGTCTAGTAGTGATCTGTCTTCAGATTTACAATCTTAGCGTGAAGACACAAACCACTTAAGGATATGACAGTGTGTGATGTGCATGTGTTATTTGTCTGTATTGGATTGTGTGTGTGGTTTGCTGTGCATAATGGACAGTTTCACTATTTAAGGTCAAGATCACCTACTACCTGAAGCTGAAGAAATCTCCGTGATTAGTATTCAGCTTGCTGCTAGATTCCTGTTCAGCACAGGATTCCACACAAAGAAAGTAGTCCGAGGACCTGCTAGTGACTGGTGAGTATGCGTGTGCGTTAAAGTGAGTGGAGCAGCAGCTATTTCTGCTTATTTTTGCTCAAAGCGTTCTATACTCAGCTCTAATCTCAGCTCCATCTGATTCATTTCTGTGATATTTATTTTATATCTTAAACGTACTGACAACATACTACCCATTTTATGACTGTTACTAAATGAAACACTAGTGCAACACAGGACTTTTTCAGTAAGTATGGGCTTGAAACAAGTGTGTGTGTGTGTGTGTGTGTGTGTGTGTGTGTAATATCCTTAGAACTGTACATCTGCTGAACAGTACTAGAGCCCAAACTATGTATTAATGGCCATCGTGTGCAAGCTGTAGCATTCACACTGCTGCCGGGATGGAGCAGTATTGAAGAGATTTTGGAGTGAGAGAACAGTAATGCTCCAACTTTCTGTAGAGCCACTCTGTGTCCTAGGCAAAATCGTGACCCTCTGCACACATACTCTGGTGTCTGTGTAACAGCTGTTTTGGTGGGTTTCTATGGTCTTTCAGAACAATTAATTGGATTATGATTTTTGTCACCCCCCTTCCCTGTTTGTTTCTTAGGTACGATGCCCTGTGCATCTTATTGCGTCACAGCAAGAATGTCCGCAGCTGGTTTGCACACAACGTCCTTTTTGCCTTTCCCACGCGGTTCTCTGAGTATTTATTGGAGTGTCCAAGCGCCGAGGTCCGAGGAGCCTTCTCCAAACTCATAGTTTTCATTGCACACTTCTCGCTACAGGACGGACCATGCCCTGCTCCTGTTACCTCACCAGGGTCCTCCACGCAGGTCAGTCACAGGGCTGGATAGACATAGAAGCTGTTACAAAATGTAAAAACAGCGAGATGATAACATCAGCAGCCTCAGAATGATACCTAAATACAGTGGTCCTGATTCATTGCGTAAAACAGACTTAATGACTTACATGAACTCCTCTCTGTCTGATTCATGAAACTTCCATATAGTGTATGAACAATTTGAGGGCAAATGATAAATTAGCTTAATTTCATGAAATCAAGCAGCAGCCTACCAGCAATTAATTTACATATCATTTACATGTATCACACCATGTAAGTACATGCTCTGCTATGACAGTGATTTTTGTCGGTTTTATGAGGAAAAACGGCAAACCATGTACTGCTGGGCAACAAGTTACACTGAACATATATTAATGTTGTCATACTGATAATAAGGTAATTAAATATGGAAACTTACAAAATAAAACCTACCACAACAAGACAAATTTATTTGCAGAGAAAACGAGAAGGCTACTGCTAAAACGAATGAAAGCCACGCTGAAGACGATTAGAGGTGGTTATCAGAAGCTGTAGTATGGAATAAAATAGAAGCTTTTAGGATTCTAGGAGGTTGAGACAATGGTCAGTCAAAACGGATTAGTTTTGCTGATTTGTCAACATTGTCACGTAGGGCCGTTAGGAATAAAACCTGATGGTTTTGCTTTTTAATGGTAATTAGCTTGATGGTTGCCTTTTAGAAGCCATTAGGAAACAAACAAATGTGTCTGGAATCAGTCCCAGAATACTTGATTAAACGACCTGAATCCTTTACACTGTGATATGAACCCATCAGGAAAACACAGAATACCATTAGCGATTACTGAAAACCACAAGGAGCCAGCAGAGACTTTTAATGGGTTCTATGATTTTTTTTTTTTTTTTTTTCAACAGGGAGGTACATTAAATGTAACTCTCTAGCTGGATAAAAAAATGGATTATGTTATGATATTACTAAGAAGCATCCAAAAGTTAATGTGCTGTTAGGCTGCTTTTCCCATTGTGGCGGGGTGCGCATATGCACGTATCGTCGCTATGGCTGCATCTGGCTGAGAGTCCATGTCCAGCCAGACTGTGAAATTATGACCACTGGAAAGAGTAAAATGTGAAATCCACAGAACATGTTAGTTTTTTTTTGTTTGTTTTTGTTTCGTTTTGTTTTAATTTTAAGATGGTAGAATTGTATCGTATTCCTACAATAACATATTTATGCCCTGTATGTAGTGAAGAGACTTCACCAGCCTCTCATATGAGAGGCTGTACTGGCTGTGTTTTGTATTATGTATTTTTTGAGCAACGTCGGTAGTATAAAACAAAAGCACAGTGTAGTATGACTTAAAATAGTGTATGGAATACTTTTAGCATTTGTTTATACCACTCTGCATGTAAAATAAGTACATCCACTTTTGTACTAGATTGCCATTTGCTCAAATTATTATTATATATTTCTGTTTTTATTCTTAGCATTGATATTGTAGATAGTAATTTTGATTAGTTAAACAAAAATCCAGTTCAGGTTGTTAAACCCAAGTTTGATCACACAGATATGCCTGAAGATATATTTTCACTGTCAGTGAAACTTGCGTACGCTAATTTTTTTAGAAGTAAGGACCGGTCAGATACATTTATTTATTTATTTATTTAATTGTTTATTTGCTTGCTTGTTTTGTTTAAACTTCCCCTACCCTGTTTAACTGCTTTTGCCTTCAGACCTGTGACAATCTGACCCTGAGTGATCACCTTTTGCGAGCAGTACTTAACCTGCTGAGGAGGGAAGTGTCTGAGCATGGACGTCACCTTCAGCAGTACTTCAACCTCTTTGTCATGTATGCCAACCTGGGTAAGCATTTAAGAGCTTTAATGATGTTGTTTCACTGGTTCTTCTGCACACTTTCAGCACCTCTTTGAATGAAACATGTGTTTATAGATTTGTTTTCCAAGGGATTACGCAAGGAAGATTTTTCAGTGCACAATTCTGTAAAATTTAAAATCATAGACCTGCACTGCAAGAAAAAGAAGTGTAAAAATCATTGCAAATTGGACAGAAAGTCACTTGACAGTTCAGCAACTTGTCTTACAAAAACCATATGGCTTGTTTCTAGTCAGTTTTCATTTGCTTGAGTTAGTGGTTAGACTTGTTAGTTAAATGATTCAGTGTAGTGTGTGAACTTGATGTAGAACTGGCCACTTTATTAGGTGCTAGTAAAAGATTGGACCCCCTTTTGCCTTCAGAACTGCCTTAATTCTTCATGTCATACTTTCAACAAGGTGTTGGAAACGTTCCTCAGAGATTTTGGTTGGTTATTTGAGTTCCTGTTGCCTGTTGAATACTATGATTTAACATCTGGTTTTGGGTGCTGTAGGTTTGGCGGAGAAGACGCAGCTGTTGAAGTTGAGTGTGCCGGCTACATTTATGTTGGTCGCTTTGGATGAGGGTCCTGGTCCCCCCATTAAGTACCAGTACGCAGAGCTTGGCAAGCTGTACACAGTTGTGTCTCAGCTGGTGCGATGCTGTGATGTATCATCGCGCATGCAGTCCTCAATTAACGGTTAGTAATTTGTTAACCGTAATAAAGGTATTGGATCCCAAAGTGTTCAGAATTATGTATCTGTATAATAACTTTGTTTTTTGCTATCCTAAACTATATACACATATTTATTTATTTTTTTAATTGTTGACCCATCTCTCATTATGATCGCTATTCTTGCTTTAGAAATAAAGAAAAAAAATCAGCTGAAAAACTACCGCATACGGTGTCTCATATGAATATTTTCCACTCCTGCCTTACAGGTAATCCAGCTCTTCCAAACCCTTATGGTGACTCCAACCTCACAGCCCCCATAATGCCACTGCAGCAGTTGGTGGCAGAAATACTTTTTGTGCGCACCAGCTATGTGAAGAAGATCATTGAGGACTGCAGTAACTCTGAGGAGACCGTCAAACTGCTGCGTTTCTGCTGCTGGGAGAACCCTCAGTTCTCTTCCACCGTACTCAGTGAACTTCTTTGGCAGGTCTGTCAGGCACTTATCTTTTAAGATGTCTCGTTGTGAGGCACCCAATTCAACTTGTTGTAGCACCTTTTAGTGTCCCCAGATGCCCTTAAGAATAACGTGTTGATTGTTTTGGTTTGTGCTTTGTGGTGTTAGGTGGCGTACTCCTATACTTATGAACTGAGGCCTTACCTGGACCTGCTACTCCAGATCCTGCTGATTGAGGACTCATGGCAGACGCATAGGTGAGCGTTACGTATGCATGAAGGTGGACCCTATTGTCCACTGTCAAAAGATTTATGTAAATTTCATGATGAATGGACCAAAAGAAATTAAATATCTGTACGTTAACTTGCGTTAGAAGCTAAGATTGCTGTTACTGACACGTGAATTTAGTATTTTCGGACTGCAAAGAGTCTGTTCCACTCAACTGCTGCAGCACAGGAGATGGAATTTATTGCTCTGGGTGATCAGCTGTCCTGGGTTTGGAGGATTTTGGGTTTCGATGGCTGCTTGAACATCTTGAGCGTTAATACATAATATCATACATAATTGTTATTTTGCTGACATAATCTTACTGGAGTTAACAACATAGAAGCAACTCAGTCACCAGCTCACTGATAATCATTTGACATCCATTAACTTTAGCACAGATGTTTGGACAGCTGATGTGTGTCCTGTGAGTATTCTCACTTTAACTGCACAGTGGATGCTCGGCATTGCGTAGTATTACATAGGGTTGCATCATGTAGCAGACTGTTCTTAAAGAATACCAGCGGGGAGACCCGATAAAAGCTAGGGTCAAGTTAGTCTTTATACTCGTATTAATTGAATAAAAAACAATTCAGCAACTCTTATCAGACTGGCTGTTTTTGAGCTGAAAGACACCAACAGAAAAAGGCTTGGATAGTAATATTAGCTGAGGTCGCTCACCATTTGCATTTTTCTGTTTATCTAAAAGACTGAAACAGTGGTGTCAATGATAATTAAAGTGCTTTTTAAAATTAGTATTAGTTGACATGCTGTAATAATGTTTCTGAAATTGAATTATTAAAGAACAAAATGCTAGAAATGGGTCAAACTTGGGAAAGTGTGCCTCTTTGCAGTTACATATCCTCACCTACTGCACTCATTCTGTGTCAAAATGCCTTTGAAAATGCAATCTTGTTAAATGCATTTTCATTTTCCATGGTCTTCCCAATGTGTCTAGCATCACGTCAGGGTGGGGCCAACAGCACAGCCAGCAGAAAAGGTGTTATCTAAAAACATGGCGGTTAGCCATGATGAAGTGAAGAAGAGAAATATAACCACTTGGGATGCATAATGTCTTTACACGACCCCATGAGAAAGTGTTTAGTTAAACGTTTGACCATGTTTTCTGGTTTATCGCTTGATAAAATGATGCTGCTTGATAAAAATGAGGCTGAATTTGGTTTCCTTCTTGCCAGCTTATTTTTGCACCTTAATGCACTCAAAAAGTGCATTTTCAAAGACATTTTGACGCAGTGAGTGTAATAGGTGAGAATATGTGATCGCAAAGAGGAGTGGTGCTGTTTCCCATTTACATTTGAATTATGACCTCTTTCTAGCTTGTTCTCTTTGAAAAAAGCCATTTCAAAAACATTATTAAAGTACGCAGACGGCACACAAGTTGTTTCATTTTACTTGCCGTTTTGGCACCATTACTGCATGAATATGTGGTTCTGGAAAAAAAAAGCTATTTAAACTGCATCTAAATCTCTGTATAAATTAAATGTTAATACTAGATGGCAAATGTACATGAAATTATAAGAATTTTAATTTTCCAAACTTGCATAATTGGGTGGAAAATTCAGACTTAGGTTTTACATTTCCATTTGCATATTGCATTTTCATTTTAAGCTTGATTCTGATATCTTTGTCTCCACTTACATTTACTTCAAACTTTCTGCAGGATCCACAATGTGCTCAAGGGAATTCCTGATGACCGAGATGGCCTCTTTGATACCATCCAGCGCTCCAAGAATCACTATCAAAAGAGGGCTTATCAGTGCATCAAGTGCATGGTGGCTCTCTTCAGCAACTGCTCTGTGGCCTACCAGATCCTACAGGTAAGGGCTCATGCCAAATGTAGCCACAAGACACATTATAAAGAGCTGGTGGGCGGAATAAATCCACTGATTTTAAGCTCTTCAGTGATGCGTCATCCATAGTTTTTTGTCACTCTGCAGAGTAATGGGGACTTGAAAAGGAAATGGACATGGGCAGTCGAGTGGCTGGGCGATGAGCTGGAGAGGAGGCCATACACGGGAAACCCTCAGTATAGCTACAACAACTGGTCTCCTCCAGTACAGAGTAATGAAACCTCTAACGGCTACTTTCTAGAACGATCTCACAGTGCCAGGATGACGTTGGCTAAGGCCTGTGAACTCTGTCCTGAGGAGGTAAGTTCACAATGCAAAAAATGTTTTTTTGTATTACAAGTTAAGTATTTTTAAGTATTTTGTTTGTGTGTGTGTGTGTGTGTGTGTGTGTGTGTGTGTGTGTGTGTGTGTATGTATGTGTGTGTGTATATATATATATATATATATATATATATATATATATATATATATGTGTATATATATATATATATATATATATATATATATATATATATATATATATATATATATATATATATATATATATATACACACACACACACACACACACACACACACACACACACACACACACACACACACACACAAACAAAATACTTAACTTGTACACAAATCTGCTATATGTGATTTGCAGGAGCCTGATGATCAGGAAGCTCCAGATGACCATGATTCTTCCCCTCCAGAGGACACAGCACTCTACCCCCACTCACCTGGGACACAGTATCAACAGGTATCACTATTTGTGAAGGGGTAAAAAAAAAAAAAAAAAGTAATGGCAAATGCTGAAATAGTCAGAATTTGCAGATTTAATGGTCTTATTTGCATACTTTTTGTGACATTCCAGTTGTTGAAATGTACTTCAGTAGCTAGATAGAAATCTGCGTGCGTTCTCAATCAAACCTTAATAACCTTTTTTTTTTTGTTGTTGTTTTTTGTACTGTTTAACACCGCCACCCTTTACAGTTTGTGAACATTTTTCATGACAAACAGAGCGATGGAATTTTTTTTTTTTTTTTTTTTTTTTTTTTTTAACGTTAACGTCACAATTTCAGAGAAGGTTTTAATATGACCTGGATATGTAAACTGTAGTTGATTACTGTCAGTTTGCTTCCTTACATTTGTCCCATTAAAGCGGAATCCCCCGGATAATTCTGAATTTCTACATAAATCGGTCGTTGGGATATAAAGTCATTCAGAGTTTGTTTGAAACGGTTTGGTTTGATGTGAAAAGTTTCTCTACGCTGAAGCATAACAGTGAACCTACACGTGTTCTGAGGTTGTATATGAGTTTGATAAAGGTGAAATAATTTTCTTTTCAGATTTGGCACTTTTTTTTGTTGACTTGTTTTGCCCTACACCACCATGCGTGTATCCCTCTGCCCTAAATGAATTTAAAAATACATTTTCTCAGAACTATCATAAAAATATAACTCCCCTGAATGACTTTGTTGACCAGTAAATTGTGTGGAAAATGAGTGGAATTCCTCTTTAATGTGTATTTTTAAAGACTTATGGTTGTACCATCTCTCTCCCGCTCTCTCTGCATAGCCAAACAACCACCCCCATGGGCAGCCTTACACAGGTCCAGCTGCCCAGCACATGAATAACCCTCAGCGTCCCCCCCAGAGACCTCAGGAGAGCTGGGAGGGCACAGAGGAGGTGCCCCCTGTGCAGACGAAAGAGTAGCCAACTGCCCCAAGCCTTGCCTCTCAACCCTGTCCTGATCTCGTCTGGCTGACGGCTTTGTTGGGGCGTGCCCAGGCCTTACAAGCACCTGACACCGTTTCTCCAGGACAGAACAACCTCCACGCTATTAAAGCACCTCTACTCAAGTCATTCAACTTTCTCCTTCCTACCCAACTCATTTTTTCCTTATCATGTCTAACTTCCGCCTGTCTGTGTCCCAGGATTCAGCTGATTGAGTGTGATAAACTGGAGTGGATTTCAGTCTCAACGCTGACTGCCCTGCTGAGCTCGGTGCACAAACACACGCACATGCACACATAAACATGCTGCCTGTGTACAGCACTTTGTGTAAAGAAGGATAGCCTGTGGGGTGATCGTGTGCAGGAATGGGGATGGTGTACATGGTGTGTATACATTTTGGACCACTAAGTAACCACCACCTGTAACAGCAACTGCCAGATTGTCTGTTGGTGTCCAAGACTTGATGATGTACAAGATCTTTAAACAGTTGGATTAAAAAATGTTAATATAAAGGGGAGGGGGGCTGCAGACAAGACGTAACACTGAACGTGGGGATGAGGTTGTCTTTTTTCATGCGTCAAATGGCAAGAAGATTACCTCTGCATGGTCTTGATGGACACTGTGGTCTGACTGCACCAGGACTAATAAAATCTGATCCCCTTCAATGACTCTGCGGGGTCTTTGGTTGGGCTTAGTGTCAGTATGAGGGTTTGGAACAGATCTAAAAGCACTTCTCTGCATTTTTTCCACCAGTCTTTTTGGTGTCACTGGGGTAACTTTGGCTGGCTTAGAGTTTGAAGTATTCCAGAGTGCTCCTCTTCTTTTTCTCCTGCCGCCCCCTGCACCTCCAACATAGCATAGGCCTCATGTGACTGCTCAGCTGCACATTATCTCCAATAAGTGAACATTTAAACTAATAGTGAAGGGTAGCACTTTGGCAGTTGAATGAAAGGAAAGATCGCTTTTCAGCTTGGATTCATCGTTGTGACTCAACCCAAGACACGCGTCACTTCCCCGGTCGCTGTACAGTCAGAGCCCCCGGCCACATACCTGTAATACTGTGTCCAAGGAGATTCTGTCAGGGTTGGAGAGTTAGTTTCAGCGTGATGCTTTATGACTAGCGTTCTGCGGGATTTGTCAGCGTCAGAACATACTGTACTGCATTTATTTCATGAATGTGTGGGTTTCTTTTATGCTTTTGTCTGAAATACCAAAAAAAAAACATTGAAAAAGATGAATCAAGCCCACAATATTATATATATAGCTGTTTTCTTTTATAGACGTTATTTTGCTGAATTTGCAAAGACAGAGTGTTTGATTTAAAAGGAAAAAAATGTGTTATTTTTACGAGGAGATATTTACTGTACAGAAAAGTTGAGCTCCCCCTTTTTTTTTGGCCAGCTTTTGAGTTGCTGATGGCGTGAGGTTGACTCTGGAGCTATAGTAGCCATGTTTCACTTGAAGGTTTCTGTCTCTGCACAAAAAGTACAATAACAAACTCATTGCTCTACAAGTAAAAATAAACATGTAAATGCAGTGCAAACTTTATTAGCTTTCTAATGTTTCATTTGTGGTACATTTTGTAAATATCTAATGCACGCAAAAAGTGAGAGAAAAAAATGCATAAATAAGGCAAAATGTCTCATGGTTGTGAAATGAGTCGTCTGCGGGTGGATTTTCCCTCAGTAGACAGCATCACATTGTCCAGAGTTCTATAGAAAATACCTGGATTTGCTGGAGGCTGCCCTAAAACGTCTGCCAAAACCAAACCAGTGGCCTATAGACTTGGCGTCACAGCCTGACATCCGACTACAGAAGCTCAGCAGATCTGGTAACACACGGCGCCGTAATGCTTTACAAGGTTTCCACCAACTTGTCGGGGGGTGGCAGGAAGCCATATGGACCCAGCGGATTGGTGATTCCCTTCTCGCCCACCTTAAACAAGCACTACAGGTCATCATACTCTCAGCCCATCTGTTAAGAATGCTTCCTCCTCCTAGGCTGAGAGGTCTCATGATGTTAAACTTGTTTTTATGTTTATTTTGGCTTTTTTCACCCCTTTTGTGTTTCTGTAAATGTTTATTGAGGATCAGATTTGCCTTCTGATTTTTTTTTTTTTTTTTTTTTTTTTTGGGGGGGGAGGGTAATTTTGAATTCTTCTGAAGCTCTTTTTGTGAAACGTGCATGGATAATATTCCTTGATCTGCCTTAGAGCACTGTACAAACCCAGCACACTGTAAAATTATACTTTAAAAGTAAAAAATAAAAAATAAATGGTATTTGAGTTATTAGCCTGTGCCATATGTTGTTGGTTGTAAGCTTTTAAGGTGATCTTTGGAGCTTACTTTATCATTTAAAGTGTGCATTGCATCACATTTCCGATCCACTTGCTGGTACTCTTTCTGTCTTCTAGAACCGATGCCAACAGTGAGAGGTTGTTCCATCAACACTCAGTGTCCTTCATTGTGATTTTCTACAAGTGCTGCCTGATTTCTTGTGGCACTCAGTGAGATGAACTTTACAACACAGAGAATTAGCCTTGCTGATCTCCTGAACATATGCTCCTCCTACCTGCCCACAGCTCAGCCGTCAGAGGGGTGAAAATGTAGTTTGAGGCGATAGTGTCACACACAGGACCCAGTTGATCAGGCCTACTTACCATACAGGCTCAATGTATAAAATTATACATTATACTCCTTTTATCTGTAGACACACCTGCTTTGTTGATGTAGGGTGAGCAGGAGTAGCTCATCAGCTGCTGCAGTTCGTGCTGGTCATCCTCTCATTTCATCAGAGGGCACAGTATGCTGTCTACAGGTTGGATGGTGGACTACTCTCAGTCCAGCAGTGACACTCAGGTGTTTAAACTCCAGCAGCACTGCTGTGTCTGATCCACTCAGACCAGCGCAGCACACACTAACACACCACCACCACCATCACATCAGTATTTCCTGCAGTGCTGAGAATGACCCACCCCCCAAATAGCACCTGTCCTTTGGTTGTGCTGTTGAGGTCCTGAGGTCCATTGAAGAAGGTGAGTGAAGCTGACCATGGAGTGTTTACTCAAGCAAGGGGTTCCTAAACACACAAAAAGGGCCAATGAGTATTACCCGGCCTTTAAGACGGTCTGGGGATCTGGGGACGCGTAATGTTTCCAGCACGTGTTTCTGTTTATAGCACTAAAACCCCGGCGTCGCTCAGCACCACTTTAAAGACGGTCTAAGAGCGAATTTCTCTACAATACACCATTAAACCGATCCTTGTTTACATCTGATGAACCGAACTGAACAGATTATATAAATCATTTCTGGGAGACGTGGAACTGTTTAAAGTTTAAATGTGAGGTTTGCCCAAGAACGATGCTAAGTTTGCCCAGTGATGATGAAGAGACATCACTACTCTTTAGAGAGCGGGATCGGGACATTAGGTTGGGGAAGTATCTGACAGAAGTCGGCTTAAACAGCCGCTATGGGGGGAGTCGCTGAGAGACGGGCAGAGACCCCGCGGGCCTGCTTCACGGCCTGGCATCGCGATATTTCAGCGCGGTGACGTAGCGGCTGCCTCGGCCAATAAAACTATGCGCTTTCCTCTCCGCTCTTATTCCACCACGGACACAGACCGAGTGTGTAGCGGAGAAGCTCCGGTCGAGTTCAGGCGTAGAAACGAGGAAAACGAGTTTTACTGGTCGGAAATAATACTACAGAACGAGTACTTGTAATTTTACGTGTGGTTAATCGCTGGCGCGTCGAGTAAACCTTTCCGTTTGAAAGTCGCTACAGAACGCCGTCGATCAAACAGCAGGAGGAGGACGGAGCGACATACCGGCAAACAAAGAACCCCTTTCTCCGAGAAACTACTCCTCACCGCTCTTTAGTTATGAGTCATGTGGCCGTTGAAAATGTACACGGTCTAGACCAGCAGGTGAGTGGAAACCAACGTCTGCTTACCTGTTCTAAATTAACTAACGTTTGTTTTTAACGCGTTGGGAAAAGCGAGCGTTACTCGCGGACCCCTGGCTTGTGCTCGGCTCGGCTAAGCTAGCCTGCTAACTGCGTGTCGTAATTTGCGGGCTAAAATGGAGGTTGGTGGTGTAGATGGAGGTAATGGTGATGATGGCGGAACTGCATATTTCAGTGCGGCGTTTGTTTCACCCCGGCGCTTCACCGGCTCACAGCAGACGCGGAGCGGACGGCCGCGCACTGGGGATATTTAGTTAAATCCGTCATGATTCTTTTTAATCGACCCGACTTTCTTTTGGCCGTGAAACTCGGGGTATTTTTCCGCTTTGGCCGCGGAGTGGGACCGTAAGCCGGCGAGATTATCTCCTCGCTCGGGTTTAGGAGCTGCGCGGCGGGCCGGCGGCGTTAGGGGGCTGTAGGCTCCCGTTAGCCGGGTTAGGTTAGTTGGTTAGGAGCGTCGGAGCGGGTTATTTCGGCCTGCTGGTGCTAAAGCTAACGCTAAAGCTAACGCTAAAGCTAACGCTACACATCAGAAGTGACGTTAGGCGGTCGCAGGCGTTCATTTAAATCACCGCGTGTTTGGTTCCCGAGGCCAAACCGAGTATTTGGCTTTACTGTGGCCGTTGCGCTGTAAAACTGCCGGATGGCCTGTTAAATGTTCGTTTTAACGGTTTTCTGGCAGGAGCTCAAGTTTGCGCTCGGCTAATGTTGGAGTTGTAAACGTCCGGCTAGTTTGTCGAATATGCGTCGCCGTTTTTATAGCTGCGCTTCTCGGTGTGTGTAACTGTTTACTTATTTATTACTAACTTTACAGATTGTCTGATTGAAAGCTCGTCTGGTGCTGTTTTTCCCTGAAAGCCGAGTTTTTAGGTTAGTTCTGTTGTTTGCTCATGTCGCGTTTGCTAACGCGTGTCTCCTGTGTGGACACTCCGAGCCCCCCAGCTGCCCCCTCGCTGCCTGCATGATGAGTAGACTTGTTTTTCTTTCTTTCTTCTCGTCGTTTAGTGATGTGATGTAGGTTGTTGGCAGAAGCTGTGGCCGCAATACAACCGTTAGGTCGAATCAGTGTCAGGCCTGTGAGCTGTGAGGGCGCTGATTCAATCCGGGTGTTTAAAAACGTTTAAAGGCTTTTTTGTTCTCTTGCTTTTTAACAGCTTTGGGTCGATGTGCTTTATAAGTCGGTGTGCATTTGAGTAATTGTGTATTTGAGTATATGACTAATCTTGTATTTTACTTAAGTATTTTGTAAAGCACTTTGAGGAAAAGTGCTGCATAAAGTTTTTACTTGCTGGTCCTTGTTGACTGTAGAGTCTGCTTTCAGTCAACATGTGACTGATACTTATTTATTTATTTATTTATTTATTTATTTTTAATCCTCTTCACTTTAATTCAGTGCACTGTGTTTGACCTGGTTTACATTTCCTTTTTGCACTTTCCTGCTGTTTATCATCCTCACTTTTCTTTCAGATTGCTGTCCTAGACTTGAACGCCGATGTTCAAGGTGGAGGCACTGGCCGTGAGTATCTGTCTTCTGAGTGCTCTTTGACCCCCGGACTAGTTTAGCAGAGTGACAGTCATGATTTGATCAGTAGTTTCTAAAGCTGTAATCATTGCACAATAAATCTAAATACATATCGGTCTTTAGAGACCACTCTGTATTTGTTGTTCCAGTTTATCGTGGTGTGTAAATTATTGTTTGGAGCTGAAACGTCCGCGGTGACTACTTTTAGTAGTAGAATCACACGGGTGATAAAGATGGCATACGCCCTCTGTATAAAAGGCTTTGTCTGATTTTGTGAATTTGCCATCCTAACAAAAGCTGTCTGTCACCAGGGCGTTACATTCCACCCCATTTAAGGAACAAGGACGCTTCCAAAAATGGTGAGTATCTCTAAGCTCTTATCCGAGCCACTAAACTGGTTTTGAAAATGAACTCAATATTTTATAGTTCAAAAGCTCAAAGGGGCTCAAGCCATGTTCAAATGGGGTTTTGAGCATATCGATCCTACATGTCGTCAAGATTTAAAATTCATTCCTGATTATCTGCCACTACCTGATTATCTGCCTTGGATCAGAAAAGCCAAGCCCTGATTTGGTCTTCTTCTAATGTTGGTGGTGCATTCTCGTTTTTATGTGAAGATTCGGCTGGAGGATGGGATGGTGGCCGCAGCAATGGATTTGTAAATGGCTACCACGATGGCAGAGACAACCGCATGAATGGAGGCAGCGCTTTCGGCACCCGTGGGCCCATGCGCAGTGATCGGGGAGGCAGAGGAGGTTACCGAGGCAGGGGCAGTGGCACCTACCAGCCTGGGCAAAATGCAGGTAGGTACAGAAGGTGCTGTGAATTTGACTGTTGGAATAGAAACGAGTAGAAGTGGAAGTCTGAACTTGCCTTTTTTTTAATAGGCTTTGGCTATGACAGTAAAGAAGGAGCTGGATGGAATGCCCCAAAAGATAATGCCTATAGCAGTTTTGGTGGGCGTTCTGATAGGGGCAAGTCTTCCTTCTTCAACGATCGTGGATCCTCTTCTAGGGGAAGGTAAAATGACCTCTGAAGTCCTAAAGCTTTGAAACTGCACCCCTTTGAGCTGTTGTCATGTATTGAGTCTCGCAGTGCAGATAAAGTGCATATATCTGGATTAACTAGGTACGAACGTGGAGGTTTTGCCGGCGGCGCAAACAGCCGTTGGGTTGAGGAGTCCAGAGATGATGAGGACTGGTCCAAGCCTATGCCCCGAAACGAAAGGCTAGAACAGTGAGTACTGACTCGTGCACTTTGACTAGAACAGTGACTACTGACCCATACGCTTTGACTTCTTTTCCACCTGTATGATTTGTCTTGTTCCCCACAGCGAGCTGTTCTCTGGAAGTAACACAGGGATTAACTTTGAGAAATATGATGACATTCCTGTTGAAGCCACTGGCCACAACAGTCCTCAACACATCGAGAGTGTGAGTGTCCTAATGTAGTAATTGGAATCTGTTTTGTTGTATGCTGAAGACTAGGTTGCTTTTATGGCTGAAGTTGCCCATGTGTTAATTGCTGTGCTGTGAAATGACTTGTGCAGTTCCATGATGTGGACATGGGAGAGATCATTATGGGCAACATCGCTCTGAGTCGCTACACACGCCCCACTCCAGTCCAGAAACATGCTATTCCAATCATCAAATCCAAAAGAGACCTTATGGCATGTGCACAGACAGGTCAGTATGACACCATATCTGTATGGCTTGAGTCTGTCTTTGTATGAGGGAGTGAAGCAGTTGAGTTGACTATCTGTGTTCTCCATCTCAGGATCTGGTAAAACTGCAGCCTTCTTGCTGCCAGTACTGAGCCAGATTTACACAGATGGGCCAGGAGAAGCCCTTCAGGCTGCAAAGAACAGTGCCCAGGTAGGTGTATGTGTGCTTATGGCTTTTAAGAGCTTTTCTTTTAGTTTTTTTTTAATTGACTTCTGTTAATTGCTGTTTGGCTAAGATGATTCATTTTATCCCTTTAGGAAAATGGAAGATATGGCCGCCGTAAACAATATCCCATTTCCCTGGTTCTTGCTCCTACTAGAGAACTGGCTCTCCAGATATATGATGAGGCCAGGAAGGTAAATACTTATTCCAAGCTGTTTGAGTGTATTAGTATTAGTGTTATTTACTTTTATAACTTTGTTCAGTTTCATAATCCCCACTTTTTTTTCCTTCTTTCAATCCATGTAGTTTGCATATCGATCACGGGTGCGGCCCTGTGTGGTGTATGGAGGAGCTGATATTGGTCAGCAGATCCGAGATCTGGAAAGGGGCTGCCACTTGCTGGTGGCCACACCTGGCCGTCTTGTAGACATGATGGAGAGGGGCAAGATTGGCTTGGATTACTGCAAGTGCGTGGTTTTGGTTTTAGGGTCTATTTTAGTAAACAAACATATGGGGGGAGTCTCCTTAAAATGGTTTGATTCTCCATCTGAACTTCTGTTTTCTTTTGTACTGCAGTTACTTGGTCCTAGATGAGGCTGACAGGATGTTGGATATGGGTTTTGAGCCACAGATCCGCCGTATTGTGGAGCAGGACACCATGCCTCCAAAAGGCCTGCGCCAAACCATGATGTTCAGTGCCACCTTCCCAAAAGAGATCCAGGTAAGAAAGCTGCTCATATGAGTTACATGTGGTCTGCTGCAAACAGAGATTCAGTTCTTTGAAAGACTTTTGTTACTGCCAGGGATATTCTTTTATTCCTTCATTCACTCAGCGGTTGTTTTTTTTTTTTTTTTTTTTTTTTTTTTTTTTGAATAACTGTCTTGGATGTCCTGTAGATCCTTGCACGTGACTTCCTGGATGACTACATCTTTTTGGCTGTGGGGCGTGTGGGCTCCACCTCTGAAAACATTACCCAGAAGGTGGTATGGGTTGAGGAAAGCGATAAGAGATCCTTCTTGCTCGACCTCCTTAATGCCACAGGTGACTATCAGCTATATAGTTATCTAATTATGTAATGGACTTAAGTTTTGAGACACAGCTCCACGCATTGTGTTTGACAAGGTGGTTAGACAAGGTTTAGATAATAAAGCCTATTAGGAACGTTCTCTATTTTATTGTACATGGTAATGTTCATCTGTGATCAGCCACACTGTAAATGGAACTGTGTTTAGTATGCTAGAGATACATAAAGCTTATTGTCAGGTCTGGTTTTATCCAAAGTTATACCAAACGAGGTTCAGGACAGCACTGGGGAAAGCAGGGAAAAACCTGGTGAGTAGAGATTTTTATCCCCAGTGGACCTGCAAGGCTCATCACAACTTTATTTTGCTTGATGCTTTTACATGCCATCAGTGTCTTGTTTATTTTATGTTGTCAGTGACTTGTGCACGTAAAATGTTTTTTGTAACGCCCCCACCCGCCTGCCCATACATTTCTTCTAGTCCACAATTGTTTATCAATTTATAACTTATCAAATGTGTTATCACATTTGTTAGTTATCATTCTCAATCACCGGTCTCTGGAACTACAGAAGTGTATGGCAACGTTGTACCCAACTTTAAATATTTCTCCACTTCTGAATTTCCATGAGACGCCTGAGTGATTGTCAATCATTATTCAGTTGATGGCATCCAAGTACAGACTCTAGATTCAAATGGTTCTGCCAGGTCATCTCTGCTTCTCCCTCCCACAGGTAAAGACTCGCTCACACTGGTCTTTGTGGAAACAAAAAAGGGTGCTGATGCACTGGAAGACTTCCTATATCGCGAGGGCTATGCTTGCACCAGTATCCATGGCGATCGTTCGCAGAGAGACCGTGAGGAAGCACTACATCAGTTCCGCTCAGGGAGATGCCCCATTCTTGTCGCCACTGCTGTATGTACATTTTGTGTGTGTGTGTGTGTGTGTGTGTGTGTGTGTACACTGTTGCACATGCAGAAGCATGCTCTGTAGTTAATGTAGGTTTCACTTGGGTTATGTTCTTATTTCTTTGGCTGAGGTGACGACCCTTTTCTGGGTGAGCTCTGTGGACATCTTTTCAAATATGATCTGGGCTGCATTTGTGGTCCTAGATCAAATGCGTATGATCCGTGGCCATGCCACTTAATGAGTGCTCAGATCAGTATTTGTGGGTGTGGGGATTAGTTTGATCTTTTATTTAAAAGTGCACACGGGCTTCTCAGGACACAGGTTTGTTCGCATTAGTGACCAATTTGAGTCACTTGCCTACAATCATGGTAGAAGGATCAGATCTGAGAATTCAGGATTGAGGCTTGTGAAGTGACTTTTGTCAATTTTCTTAGACATAATTTGACTGAGGTCCCCAATTTTTGCATGTAACTGTAAATCAAATGCTGAAGAAGCACTTACTAAAATGTTTCGTTTTGTTTATTGCTTTTCTGGAATTTGAGCTTTGTAAAGCTCACCTAGCAACTTGACTTCATCAAGAGAAAGGAAATGTAAATATTCTAGGCGGTTGAAGGCTGGTGTCGAGCTGTGCTTTTGACATTGTATGCATAAGCTATGGGTCTTACTATTTGTATTTCACCAGAGATCTGTAATGCTGTTCCATGAGTGTGCAAGAATCGGAATGAATTTGAGGAGCTGCATTTTATTTTTTTTCTTTTGAAGGGCATGATATCTGTCCCTCTTTCAGCCATTGTCTTGTTCTTATAGGTGGCTGCCCGAGGTCTGGACATCTGCAATGTGAAGCATGTCATTAACTTCGACCTGCCCAGTGACATTGAGGAGTATGTCCATCGCATTGGTCGTACTGGTCGTGTGGGCAACCTTGGTAAGAAATGACCTTGTTTGACCTGATTTACATTGCATTTATAAGGTTGGCAAACGCACAGCCAATCGATTAACAATGCGATTGTTTAGGTCTTGCCACCTCGTTTTTCAACGACAAGAACAGCAACATTACCAAGGACCTGCTGGACATTCTGGTTGAGGCTAAACAGGAAGTCCCATCCTGGCTGGAAAGCCTGGCTTATGAGCACCAGCATAAAAGCAGCAGCCGTGGCCGCTCAAAGAGGTGCAAACATGCTCATTTTCTTTTTCAGTTATTACTTACTCAGATTTGAGGTACTGGTTTCTTAAAACAAGACCTGATCTCTGTGAGGATGTGTGGAATAAAATTTTATCTTTGGCTTTTTTTATTTATTTATGCCTCTTTAGTAAAGAAATGCCTTTTCTGTTAATTTTAGATTCTCCGGTGGGTTTGGAGCTAGGGATTACCGGCAAACCAGCAGCAACAGCAGCAGTGGAGGCTTTGGTAGCCGTGGCAGCCGTAACACAGGAGGACATGGCGGAAACCGCGGATTTGGCGGTGGTAAGGGTCAGTTTCGCTCAGGAGCACCCTGTTTGGGGGAGGAGCCTTAAAAAGCTTCTTTTTACCTTTTGTTGCCGTGATGCACTCACTCCATCCATGCGTTGAGGAAATAAACACACGACAGTCTTTTATTATATTAAACGCGTGCTCTTACCTAATCTGCGCTTCTGTCCTCAGGTGGATTTGGAAACTTCTACAACAGTGATGGCTATGGAGGAAACTACTCTCAGGTGGACTGGTGGGGAAACTAAACCTCTCCCTGCTTTCCATCTTTCCAAACCCACTCTCCACAATCAGTGGGTCACCATGCCAAACTCACTGAATGGAAACCACATGTAACTTAGCCAGACTATATACCCTGTGTAGCTTTCAAGAACTTGACAGTACATTACCAGCTGTGATTCTCTGACCACATCCTAAAATGAAGCGTACTGCTGGCTATAGGAGGTGGGGTCGCCAGGGCAACTGAAGGTTTGTCCACAGGGGGAACCAGTCTCCAGACCTGCTTGTCTGTAGAAAAGGAAAAAAATGCAAAAAGTATACTTCATTAGAACCTTTTTTGACTCCTTTTCCACTACATCTCATTGCTTTCTTTGTAGTAATTGAGAATCATTTGTTTGTTAATGTACTGTGCCTTGAAAAACTTTCTTTTTTTGGTTGTTATTCCTTTTTAAATGTCAGACTGGCTGAGACTTGGCCGCAGTTAAGATTTTTATTGTGTTCCTGCTCGTTTTTCCAAAATTTTCTTTTTTTTGTTTTTATTTTTTTTTTTGAAGGCAAGAAAATTTAAGCTTGAGCTTAATCAAACCTTGGCAAACTCTGGGATGGGATGCACGATCTTGTTCTGAACTTATAACAGGGTCACCAGGCTGTCCCTCCCTCTATTGGCTTTCACTCTTGTTTAGCAAACGAGTGTGTGCTGCAAGGGGATGAACATAATGGAAATGTTAATCTTGCTCACGCTATCCTGGAGAGGTACCTCTTAGGGACGTGGTAGTCGTCTAAAAATAAAAAATAAAAAAATAAACAAAAAAAAAACCAGGCCATTCCAGTTTGATCTTAATATCCATAGTAATTTGTGAACTGTGTACCTCCATTCACGCCGGTCTTTGGATACACAGGGCTTGAACGCTCCCACTTTTGTGAATGAACATTTCAGGCAGCTAGTTCAGTACTACAGACTAGCCATTTAGTGGAGTGGTGTTGGGTTATTCATTCTGTTTTCTTACTTGAACTATTGTGGAAGTGGCAATTGGATTTCTTTTTCTTCTTTTTTTATCGAGTAGTTCTTTAATAAAATGGTGTTCTCCAAGCTACTGCCATAGTGAAAAGTTCAAATGGCTACATTAGGACCACAGTGTCAGAGGGGACTGGCCCTAAAGGCCAGGCCTGTCTGCAGTAATGCGCATGCTAGTGTTCTTGTTTTTTTGGTCAAGGAGATTCAGATTTCTGCAGCAGGCTTTTGTTTTCGTTACAAAGAACGTCATCCAGATCTTTTTATTTCTCTCTCTTTTCCCAAGCTGCGTTGAATTTCAAAAAGACATCTTTGGGCTTGCACTAGAGACATGGCTCCCCTTTTGAGACCCCAGGAGCTCGGGGCAAACTGGGTGCTGGACAAAATCAGGAGTAATGTACACAGGAAAAGTAACTGCACGGGGTGAGGCGAAGACTAGTGGGACTGCAGTTTAGGTATAACACTTTCTATTTTTTCCTCTTTTGTTTTTGTAGTGAAATGAGGTTTCCGTGGCATCCTGGCCAGACAGGGTTACAGTTTCCCCATCCTTCTTTTTACTGTTTGTTACGGTAGCTGAGCTGCCGCGTGGTACCATGGAGACGAGACCGCCGGTGGGTGGAACTGGCGGTTCTCCCCTCTCCCTTTCAGTGGGTGAGGTCTATGGAGGGTGGGAAGGATACTACATTTAACTGAAGTGCAATAGATTTCCTCTCATGCGTGTTGTGCCTTTGACATTTAAAGAAGTTTGAGAAATGGTGAACTGAAGCAGATGCACTGACAGTATTGTGGTAACTTGAGATGAGTGGTGCTATTTAGGTTTAGGCCCGTATGTTATGCCCATCAAGTTTTACAAAAATTCTTTTATTGCACATCTAGAGTTTTATATAAATGTCTTGAGTGCGTGTCCTTAAGCTTCCAAATAATTGTGTGTGAAGTGAGAAAAAAGAAAAAAAAAAAAGGAAAAAAAAAAACACGCAGCTTGTTTACAAAAGGGGAAGGGTTCTCAATATTTAACCAGGATTGATTTGGGACCAGGGAGTCAGCAGTGGGGAATTTAGCTATTTGCACACAGATTACTAGATTCTACTTTTGCTGCTAGTTTGTGTAATTTATTGAGCATTTTTGAGAAATATTTATTTTTATAAGCCTAAAAGTGAGTTTCAAATAACTTGACCAAAAGACAGTACAAAAACACTGGCACTTGAATGGTGAATGTCACCCGTATGCGTGAAATTTATATATTTCGGGGTAGTGTGAGCTTTTTAATGTTTAAGGTCATTTTGGACTTGTTGAAAATCTATACCTGTAGTCTCAGCCAAATATTTCAATCACGTACTTTAAATTGGCAGCCAACATTTGAACATTAACAACCATGCCAAGGTTTGGACAAAAGTTATCAAAACATTTTTCCTAAATGCATATAAGTGCAAAGTGTCCAGATTGTGTTTTTTCCTTTTTCTGTTTTATTTTTATTTTTTTAATCTTTTTTTTTTTTTTGGTTTTGTTTTTTTTTTTTGTCCCCCCTCAGTGAATGTCTGGCACATGGCAATCTTAAGGAAAAACATGTGGTTATTCTCTCTTGTTGCATTTGCAGAAATTGGGCGTTTTTGGAAGTGGTGTTCTCTGCCTGGTTTGGTGACCAACTCCATTTAAGTCTTAATTAACAAGCAGCTGTTGAATGTCAGACAGTAAAAGACAGGCTTTTGATTCACTGAACCATTACAAAGAACATCACTGGAGCCCTTAGAGTTAGAAATTGCTTTATGTACTAGTTTAGAAGCTGTGCACTGCACGAGAAAATGTTTATTGTATGATTTTACCAAAATAAAGTTTGAAATGGCAAATATTCAAATTGCTGCGAGCTGCTCTTTGCCAAGGGTTCCATGAGATAAGGGTTGGGTTTTGGGTTGGTTTGTGTGGGGTCTCTTCCCCCCCCCCCCTTTTTTTTTTTTTCTTTTTTGCAACTTGAAAGGAGGAAGATTTGTGATGCAGGAGTCACCCTATAAAGACTCGAGTAGTAATTTAAAGGTCAGACATGTCTGGTCAGAAGTTGAGTTCTTGGACCTGGTCATGTCTCTACATATTAGCATTGTGCGCACACTCAAAGGTCTGGCTTGATGTTCAGGTCTCAGCTGCAGAATCAACGTTCTGTTAAGTCTCTTGCGTCCTCGGAGGATTCGTGGGGTCCAAAGCACAACCGATGTTACTAAATGTTGTTAGGCACAGTGTGGATGCTCATTTCATATAATCCAGAGTCCGTGTTGGTTTAGACCTCTTATTCTGTGCATTCAGCCATCGTAGGTTTTTTACATTTAGCTCCACCACCAAAAATGCAGTATGTGGTAAAATGGTTAACCATGCTTTGAAGTCCCAGATAACCTGCTGGATACAGACACTATCCACATTACAATAACCATAAAATACTAGTGTCTTTTGTTTTGAAGCAGTTTGCTTTTCAGACTTTCATGCACATTTTAGTTTAGACTGGTTAACTGCACTGCAGTGGATGATTCAGATTCTTTTAAACAGTTTCAAATCCAAAAACACATAATTGTGAAAGTGCTCTGTCTTGTTAATGGTCAAAACATTGTATATTGTAAGAGTTCATTCAGTTTCTTAAGCTTGACCTAAATTTTGTCTGAGATTGCAATATATTCAAAACATGATTCTGAATATTACTGACCAGCCCAACTCGGGAAGCAGGAGGCACGTTCATTACCCTTTCACGCAACGCACGAGATCCCAACCCTGCACTAGTGCACTCGCCGCAGCTCAGGAGGGGCTTGTTAATTAGCTGCCAAGTTGAATCGGGGATGCTGGGAGCAGGAAAAACACGAAAATGTGCATGGCAGGAGTTGCTCCACAACTAAGGCTGGGAATCATCGGTGTAACCATTTTGTGAGGTAGCATTTCATGAACGGGTTCCCAGTCCTGGTGACCCTTCATGAGTTGAATATGGTATGCTAAATGACAAAACACAAAAATGGTGTGGGATCCCCAGTTTTAGAGGCTGTAAACGCATCTGGCTCCTCTCACCACTACTGTGAACAATCCTGTGAACAAATCAGTAAAATTCCCATTTAAAACTCAATGGCCAAAAAGTTGGTATAGTGTGTAAAATATTAATAGAACCAGACAGCAATGATCGTTCTGTCTGACCCGACTGAAAACATTACAAAAATATTCAATGTTTTACTGTATGAACTTTTGTAAATATATGCCTATATTAAATTTGTAACACATTCCAAGGCGTGGTTTTCCCGTGTTTCATCACCTTTTCTTTTAACAGCACTTCATATTTGTTTTGCGAACTGAAGACAAAGTGATCCAGTTTTGAAAGTGGGATTTTTTGCCCTTCTGCTATACAAGTCTTGCATTTTGAGCTTAATTATATGCCACACTTCTTCAGTGGGAGATACTTCTGGGCTGCAGACAGGCTAATAATTAATTCGTAATAATTAATCTCCAAGGCCAGCACAACGAAGAACAATGCAAATTCATGATGTACGTATGTCTTTTTCACTTTCTCTGGCTTGGGTGGGTGGAGAGAGAAATGTGGGGTTACATTTTTGAACTGTGTAACAGATGCAAATACTTTTATCTATTTCTATCAAACTTATTTTAAAGCAGTATCATTCATCCAGTGGAATTATCCGCCTTTTCACCTAATCTTATTGTTTAACGTGTGCATCGAACAGGGCAATATGAATTTTCATGACTCTTAGTTCCTTTCCGTTCCTTTCCATGTAGCTGATGAAGCAACTGAGTGTATAAGAGCCCGGAAATTATATTTATTGACTATGTATCAAGTACCCGTATAAACGTGATCGCTATACAGTACACAGAGATATTAGTAGAAAAAGATATGACATTATTTAACTTAACACATAAAACAGACAGTAACACATTTCTTGCAGTAACAACACACAACATCTGCACTGCTGAATAAGGAATAGCTTAGGAGTTACAATTACTGTGTACTTTTCTGTGATCCTTTGACATTTGCTTTCTCTTCTGTCTTCAGATGCCTGTAATATATACAAATATGTGGTGGTATGATGACGAGTACAGTTGCACATCATTATATTGAAGACTGGGGAGTGTCCAGGTTTGTCAGTGTGTAGAAGGGAAAATACGAGCTTCCACATCCATTCCAAACATCACTGAATATACAAGACTGACAGCCTTGCAGATTCATTAATCAATTGGCAAAATGACAGTACAGTAAACCAAGTAAGAGGGTACAGTAGAGCTTCCAGAGGTTCACAGCCGAGACGTTCTCACAGCATTAGTGTAGTTCTGCTTCACAGGCCTGTAACAGTTCGGCTCAGGAGGCAACACCCAACAAGAATCCGCCAGCAAACCCACTGGACAGCACGATGTTCCTCTTGACAAACTCTGTAGCCTGAAAAACATGAAGAAGAGACATTTTTATGGGCACTTTGACCAAAAAGAGAAACGTAACCACTGCTTCATCTGTTGCTGACTTGCCTCCATCAGTGGTGCCACATTTCCAGGTTTTAAGATGAAGAAACAACCCCTTCGGATGAGGCATCTTGGAGGTGGGAGGAACTCATGAAAAACTACAACTGCTTTGGGGCTAATGCATAAGGGTATGCTGCATGGGTAGCTGGTCTTACTGCTAGGAATCTAAATATCACATCTGTGGCTGTTCTAATAGCCAGGATTTCTGCAGTGAAGTCAGAAAAAGTTCAAAGTGGAAATGCCAACAGTCTGAAAATGAATCAATCTGGTCCAACTCTAACAAATACAGCCTGAAACGACACATTTCTCTGCCACTAGCATTAAAGGAAGTGATGTTTACCAGGTCACTGGCACATTCAGGTCTCGTGCAATATATCCATCGCTCTCTGAGCAGAATATGCCACTCACATAATCGACTGTTAAAGGACGCAGTGTTCAAATGATCAATGTATTACAGGTTTGTGTGATGTGTAAAATGACATTACTCCTTTTGGCTCGCAGCTTTAAAGCGATAATTAGGCTATAGGACTATGGCTAGCTAGTAGTGTAACTGTAGAATATGTCTGTCTGGAGTGGAATAAGCCAGTACTGCTCCCAACACTGTTTTATTTAAAGAATACCTAACAGCCGAGCAAAAAATGCCAGTGAATTAAATACAGTGGAATATGTCACTGCTGTGTGGAATACGCTGCTGCCAAAACATGCCAATAACTTAAACACAGTGACTGAACAGAAGATCAGTGACTGAAATATAGCGTCATACGGCAGTTAGCGAAACACAGTGACTGAAATATAGCGTCATACGGCAGTTAGTGAAACACAGTGACTGAAATATAGCGTCATACGACAGTTAGCGAAACACAGTGACTGAAATATAGCGTCATACGGCAGTTAGCGAAACACAGTGACTGAAATATAGCGTCATATGGCAGTTAGCGAAACACAGTGACTGAAATATAGCGTCATACGGCAGTTAGCGAAACACAGTGACTGAAATATAGCGTCATACGGCAGTTAGCGAAACACAGTGACTGAAATATAGCGTCATACGGCAGTTAGCGAAACACCGTGACTGAAATATAGCGTCATACGGCAGTTAGCGAAACGCAGTGACTGAAATATAGCGTCATACGGCAGTTAGCGAAACGCAGTGACTGAAATATAGCGTCATACGGCAGTTAGCGAAGCGCAGTGACTGAAATATAGCGTCACACGGCAGTTAGCGAAACGCAGTGACTGAAATATAGCGTCACACGGCAGATAACGAAACACAGTGACTGAAATATAGCGTCATACGGCAGTTAGGGAAACACAGTGACTGAAATATAGCGTCATACGGCAGTTAGGGAAACACAGTGACTGAAATATAGCGTCATACGGCAGTTAGTGAAACACCGTGACTGAAATATAGCGTCATACGGCAGTTAGTGAAACACAGTGACTGAAATATAGCGTCATACGGCAGTTAGTGAAACACAGTGACTGAAATATAGCGTCATACGGCAGTTAGCGAAACACAGTGACTGAAATATAGCGTCATACGGCAGTTAGCGAAACGCAGTGACTGAAATATAGCGTCACACGGCAGTTAGCGAAACACAGTGACTGAAATATAGCGTCATACGGCAGTTAGCGAAACACAGTGACTGAAATATAGCGTCATACGACAGTTAGTGAAACACAGTGACTGAAATATAGCGTCATACGGCAGTTAGGGAAACACAGTGACTGAAATATAGCGTCATACGGCAGTTAGTGAAACACCGTGACTGAAATATAGCGTCATACGGCAGTTAGCGAAACACAGTGACTGAAATATAGCGTCATACGGCAGTTAGCGAAACACAGTGACTGAAATATAGCGTCATACGGCAGTTAGCGAAACACCGTGACTGAAATATAGCGTCATACGGCAGTTAGCGAAACACAGTGACTGAAATATAGCGTCATACGGCAGTTAGCGAAACGCAGTGACTGAAATATAGCGTCACACGGCAGTTAGCGAAACACAGTGACTGAAATATAGCGTCATACGGCAGTTAGCGAAACACAGTGACTGAAATATAGCGTCATACGACAGTTAGTGAAACACAGTGACTGAAATATAGCGTCATACGGCAGTTAGGGAAACACAGTGACTGAAATATAGCGTCATACGGCAGTTAGTGAAACACCGTGACTGAAATATAGCGTCATACGGCAGTTAGTGAAACACAGTGACTGAAATATAGCGTCATACGGCAGTTAGCGAAACACAGTGACTGAAATATAGCGTCATACGGCAGTTAGCGAAACACCGTGACTGAAATATAGCGTCATACGGCAGTTAGCGAAACACAGTGACTGAAATATAGCGTCATACGGCAGTTAGTGAAACACAGTGACTGAAATATAGCGTCATACGGCAGTTAGTGAAACACAGTGACTGAAATATAGCGTCATACGACAGTTAGTGAAACACAGTGACTGAAATATAGCGTCATACGACAGTTAGCGAAACACAGTGACTGAAATATAGCGTCATACGGCAGTTAGCGAAACACAGTGACTGAAATATAGCGTCATACGGCAGTTAGCGAAACACAGTGACTGAAATATAGCGTCATACGGCAGTTAGCGAAACACAGTGACTGAAATATAGCGTCATACGGCAGTTAGCGAAACGCAGTGACTGAAATATAGCGTCATACGGCAGTTAGCGAAACGCAGTGACTGAAATATAGCATCACACGGCAGTTAGCGAAACGCAGTGACTGAAATATAGCGTCACACGGCAGATAACGAAACACAGTGACTGAAATATAGCGTCATACGGCAGTTAGTGAAACACCGTGACTGAAATATAGCGTCATACGGCAGTTAGTGAAACACAGTGACTGAAATATAGCGTCATACGGCAGTTAGTGAAACACAGTGACTGAAATATAGCGTCATACGACAGTTAGTGAAACACAGTGACTGAAATATAGCGTCATACGGCAGTTAGTGAAACGCAGTGACTGAAATATAGCGTCATACGGCAGTTAGCGAAACGCAGTGACTGAAATATAGCGTCATACGGCAGTTAGTGAAACACAGTGACTGAAATATAGCGTCATACGGCAGTTAGTGAAACACAGTGACTGAAATATAGCGTCATACGGCAGTTAGCGAAACACAGTGACTGAAATATAGCGTCATACGGCAGTTAGCGAAACGCAGTGACTGAAATATAGCGTCACACGGCAGTTAGCGAAACACAGTGACTGAAATATAGCGTCATACGGCAGTTAGCGAAACACAGTGACTGAAATATAGCGTCATACGACAGTTAGTGAAACACAGTGACTGAAATATAGCGTCATACGGCAGTTAGGGAAACACAGTGACTGAAATATAGCGTCATACGGCAGTTAGTGAAACACCGTGACTGAAATATAGCGTCATACGGCAGTTAGCGAAACACAGTGACTGAAATATAGCGTCATACGGCAGTTAGCGAAACACAGTGACTGAAATATAGCGTCATACGGCAGTTAGCGAAACACCGTGACTGAAATATAGCGTCATACGGCAGTTAGCGAAACACAGTGACTGAAATATAGCGTCATACGGCAGTTAGCGAAACGCAGTGACTGAAATATAGCGTCACACGGCAGTTAGCGAAACACAGTGACTGAAATATAGCGTCATACGGCAGTTAGCGAAACACAGTGACTGAAATATAGCGTCATACGACAGTTAGTGAAACACAGTGACTGAAATATAGCGTCATACGGCAGTTAGGGAAACACAGTGACTGAAATATAGCGTCATACGGCAGTTAGTGAAACACCGTGACTGAAATATAGCGTCATACGGCAGTTAGTGAAACACAGTGACTGAAATATAGCGTCATACGGCAGTTAGCGAAACACCGTGACTGAAATATAGCGTCATACGGCAGTTAGCGAAACACCGTGACTGAAATATAGCGTCATACGGCAGTTAGCGAAACACAGTGACTGAAATATAGCGTCATACGGCAGTTAGTGAAACACAGTGACTGAAATATAGCGTCATACGGCAGTTAGTGAAACACAGTGACTGAAATATAGCGTCATACGACAGTTAGTGAAACACAGTGACTGAAATATAGCGTCATACGACAGTTAGCGAAACACAGTGACTGAAATATAGCGTCATACGGCAGTTAGCGAAACACAGTGACTGAAATATAGCGTCATACGGCAGTTAGCGAAACACAGTGACTGAAATATAGCGTCATACGGCAGTTAGCGAAACGCAGTGACTGAAATATAGCGTCATACGGCAGTTAGCGAAACGCAGTGACTGAAATATAGCATCACACGGCAGTTAGCGAAACGCAGTGACTGAAATATAGCGTCACACGGCAGATAACGAAACACAGTGACTGAAATATAGCGTCATACGGCAGTTAGGGAAACACCGTGACTGAAATATAGCGTCATACGGCAGTTAGTGAAACACAGTGACTGAAATATAGCGTCATACGGCAGTTAGTGAAACACAGTGACTGAAATATAGCGTCATACGGCAGTTAGCGAAACACAGTGACTGAAATATAGCGTCATACGGCAGTTAGCGAAACACCGTGACTGAAATATAGCGTCATACGGCAGTTAGTGAAACACAGTGACTGAAATATAGCGTCATACGGCAGTTAGTGAAACACAGTGACTGAAATATAGCGTCATACGACAGTTAGTGAAACACAGTGACTGAAATATAGCGTCATACGGCAGTTAGTGAAACGCAGTGACTGAAATATAGCGTCATACGGCAGTTAGCGAAACGCAGTGACTGAAATATAGCGTCATACGGCAGTTAGCGAAACACAGTGACTGAAATATAGCGTCACACGGCAGTTAGCGAAACACAGTGACTGAAATATAGCGTCATACGGCAGTTAGCGAAACACAGTGACTGAAATATAGCGTCATACGGCAGTTAGCGAAACACAGTGACTGAAATATAGCGTCATACGACAGTTAGTGAAACACAGTGACTGAAATATAGCGTCATACGACAGTTAGCGAAACACAGTGACTGAAATATAGCGTCATACGACAGTTAGCGAAACACAGTGACTGAAATATAGCGTCATACGGCAGTTAGTGAAACACAGTGACTGAAATATAGCGTCATACGACAGTTAGTGAAACACAGTGACTGAAATATAGCGTCATACGACAGTTAGTGAAACACAGTGACTGAAATATAGCGTCATACGGCAGTTAGCGAAACACAGTGACTGAAATATAGCGTCATATGGCAGTTAGTGAAACGCAGTGACTGAAATATAGCGTCATACGGCAGTTAGCGAAACACAGTGACTGAAATATAGCGTCATACGACAGTTAGTGAAACACAGTGACTGAAATATAGCGTCATATGGCAGTTAGTGAAACACAGTGAATGGAATATGTCAGCAAAGATTGAATGCCACTGTCTGAGTGGAGTATACCTACCTTGATGTCTTGATATACCACCTCATGTCACCCTGTGTTGCGGCAGAGCGACGTGATGTTTGTAGGGACTGAAGATTAGTGAATTAATTAAACAGTTAAAGACAAAGTCGACCGTGTTTGATCACAATGAAAGAGGATTAAGTAGACCTGTAGTCGTGAACTCGCCGCTGATGGTTTTTGTGGAACTTGTTTGAGTTTTGTAGACATACCTTTGCACTTCACCACATTTTTTAAAAATGAATTTTAGTCAATCCTGTAATTCAGCAGTTCTGGTTGTGAGAATGAGAAGCAAAAATAAGAGTTCAGACCAGCAGTGCAATAAAATACAAGTCCAGATTTTTAATTCCTATGTGAGTCTGGGTGCTTTGCCAATAACGTAAAACAGTTTTTAATTTGTACCCTACAGTTTTGAGGAGCTTCTCCATCAGGGATGGGGGAGCAGCTAACTAAGCAGCGCTACTTTTTTCAGTTAGCTACAAATTTTAGTAGCTGTAGTGCTTACAATTTTTAGTGTAGCTACAGGCTTCAGTCAATGAACCACAGAGCGCGGTTGTTCACCGGGCTGGCGGCGACTGAGCCGCTCGACAGCTCGAGCAGACGTGCACGCGCTCGCCCCACGCGCTGACCACCCCTTACTAGCAGGCTTCACTCAGGGGTCGCAGCCGAAATGTTAAGAAGAGCCGTTTTGTCCTTTCAGCAATAATGAAACCACCTCGGGAGGCCCGACGTGTTCTGTCCGTTTTACCGTCCTGGCTGTACGTCTGTCTCAGTTTGTGCTGATATACAGGCTGAACATATAAACCCAAACCCAGACTCACTCTGCTCTGCTTTAAGCTTCAGCTCAGCTGTAGCCGCTTTTCTCACATCTCAGGAAACTTCTCCGCCGCTTTCTTGTAAAAGGTCTCTCAATGTTCGACTTTTTGCGAGGTTGAGGTCGCTTCTCGTTCTCCAGCTTCTCGTTCTAATTGTCCCGTTCCACCTTAAATGATGTCTGAGGCGCCAGATATTCCTGCTGTGCCATTTAAGGTGGAGCGGGAGAATTCGAAAGAGAAGCAGGAGTAAGAGAAGCTGACTTCATATTCGCGAGTTGCTGCAGATTAAACGTGAAACCAGTGATTATAAATGTAAATTCATGTTAAGTCCAGTTTTCTGCATTGTTCTGTGAGTCTGTGCGTCAGTCTTAAAGGTTGGTGAATTAGCAGTTATTCATTAACTCCAAAAATCTAGTTCTGGTGTGGATTATTCAGGCCTGATTCTCACCTCAAACAGAGTCAGAGTCAATGATGAGGATTTTGAGGTTAAAGTGTTGCTGAAGTTTAATAAAAACTCTGAATGTGAATGTTTGTACACACACACCGATCAGGCATAACATTATGAGGACCACCTTGTTTCTACACTCACTGTCCACTTTATCAGCTCCACTTACTGTAGAGCTGGTCTTTGTAGTTCTACACTTACAGACTGTAGTCCGTCTGTTTCTCTGATACTCTGTTACACCCAAATACTCCCTGCTCTGTGAGGGTCCATGGGGGTCCTGACCAGTGAAGAACAGGATAAAAGGTGCCTAACAAAGTATCAGAGAAGCAGATGGACTACAGTCTGTAACTGTAGAACTACAGAGAGCAGCTATACAGTAAGTGGAGCTGATAAAGTGGACAATGAGTGTAGAAATAAGGAGGTGGTCATGATGTTATTATCTTGCTGAAATGTTTAAATTGGGGCAGTTTTATTTCAACAGTAGACAAAACTTTTCACAAAATTCTCCGGTTTCTATTCAGTTATTACTGTTGATTTTTGTTAGGAAAAACCTGGAATGCTTGATTTTTCCTTTAGTCTTAATCTGTGTTGGATGTCACGCCTTTGGGTGTGTAAGTTTGATTGCTGGTTACACTTTTTGGTGATCTTTTTATATATTTGCAGATTTTTAATTGTGTGTTTCTGGCACATCATTAAATGCAGTGTCTTGTTCACACGGTCAGTTGGGCTTGTTTGGTGTTTCAGGTGGAGATTCACAAACATTCTGACAATCGCGCTTTAAAAGTAGCTGAAAAGGAGCCGCTGCTCTTTCTGGAAAAGAGCTCAACTGTAGCTACCTACACATTTTGGGAAAGCAGCTACAAAGTAGCTAACTACTCATTTTTCAGTAGCTATCCCAACCCTGTTCTCCATGAAACGTTAAAATAAAACCAAAAAAGGAGTGAATTTATATTCGATGGTGTTATGAATATGGATCACAGTTACAATGAAATAATACTCAATACATTTGAGTTTAGGGTTTATTGTTATAAGCCATGTAAACTAAAGCTTTTTCATCTCATGCATGTTTTTATAGGATTTTTTTCATGACTACAGAAAACAAATACCAAGTGAACATTGTGAATCTGGTCTATGCAGTTAGCATATGAAAAACCCTGACAGAGTGAAAAGCTTTAAAGGACAGCAATGAGATTAATATAAAAAAACACAGTAATTTGTGGTATATTATTCCATGTCATAGGTAAATGTCGTATCTTGTTTAAAAACATTACCTCTCAGCAAGGAGTTACAAGAAAACAGTTAAGACAGGCAGTTAAACGCAAATACAAAGAAAGCAGTGATTTGCAAATCCTGTTTGGCCAATATTCAATCAGTATGAAGACATTTCATTTTAATGTTACCCAGTAAACTTTATTGTTGGGACTGAATGCACTAATTATTGTAGTTTTTCCCAATCATGCCTGATACGCACATTTCAGCTACTCAGTCCCACGCAACCATCATCATATATTACTCTTCATGATGCGCTATGTGGTCTTAAAGGGAGACACATCTGGTCTGCAGGTAGACTAGTGTAGCACCTGCACTTTCTTTCTATGAAGCCATGCTCTCGTATCTCTGCAGAATGGGCTTAGCACTGTCTTGATGGCACAAGCAGGGATGTACCGACAAAACCTAGATGTTTCCCAGACAGCACCATGTTTCTCCTAAATATGTACAGTATCTCACAAAAGTGAGTGCACCCCTCACATTTCTACAAATATTTTATCTTTTCATGGGACGACACTATAGAAATGAAACTTGGATACAGCTTAAAGTGGTCAGTGTGCAGCTTGTATAGCAGTGCAGATTTACTGTCCTCTGAAAAGAACTCAACACAGCCTTTAATGTCTTAATAGCTGGCAACACAAGTGAGTCCACCTAACAGTGAACACGTCCAAATAGTACCCAACTGTGTCTTTCCTCTGTGGTGTCATGCGACTTGTTAAGAGTTACAAGGTTCCAGGTGTGAATGGGGAGCAGGGCTGTTAAATTTGGTATGTTGGGTACAATTCGCTCATACTGGCCACTGGCAACTTTCTGGGGATGTGAGAAATAGGATTGTTGCTCTCCACAAAGACGCCTATAAGAAGATTGCTAACACCCTGAAACTGAGCTATAGCACGATGGCCAGCGTCATACAGCAGTTTTCCAGGACAGGTTCCACTCCGAACACGCCTTGCTAGGTCGACCAAAGAAGTTGAGTCCACGTGTTCAGCATCATATCCAGAGGTTGGCTTCAAAAAATAGACGCACGAGTGCTGCCAGCATTGCTGCAGAGGTTGAAGAAGAGGGAGATCAGCCTGTCAGTGCTCAGACCACACACCACAGAATGCATCACCTCGGTTTGCATGGACGTCGTCCTTTAAGGAAGCCTCTTCTGAAGCTGATGCACAAGAAAGCGCGGAAACAGTTTGCTGAAGACAAGCAATCCAAGAACATGGATTACTGGAACCAAGTCCTGTGGTCTGACAAGACCAAGATAAACTTGTTTGGCTCAGATTGTGTCCAGCATGTGTGGCGGCGCCCTGGTAAAGAGTACCAAGACAACTGTCTTGCCTTCAGTCAAGCATGGTGGGGGTAGCATCATGGTCTGGAGCTGCATGAGTGCTGCCGGCTCTGGGGAGCTGCGGTTCATTGAGGGAAACATTCTGTGACATTCTGCAGCAGAGCATGATCCCCTCCCTTCGGAAACTGCACCGCATGGCAGATTTCCAACTCGATAACGACCCCAAACACACGTCCAAGATCACAACTGCCTTGCTGAAGGGTAAAGGTGATGGACTGGCCAAGTATGTCTCCAGACCTAAACCCAATCGAGCAGCTGTGGGGCGTCCTCAAGAGGAAGGAGGAGTAGCGCAAGGTGTCTAACATCCACCAGCTCCGTGATGTCATTCCAATAGCAATCTGTGCAGCTCTGGTGAATTCCATGCCCAAGAGGATTCAGGCAGTGCTGGATAGCAATGATGATCACAAAAAATATTGACACTTTGAGCACAATTTGGACACGTTCACTGTGAGGTGGACGGTGAGTTGTGTTGCCAGCTATTTAGACATTAATGGCTGTGTGTTGTTCTTTTCAGAGGACAGTAAATCTGCACTGCCTTACAAGCTGCACACTGACCACTTTAAGTTATAAACAAGTTTCATTTCTATAGTGTCGTCCCATGAAAAGATATAATAATATATTTTCAGATATGTGAGGGGTGCACTCACTTTCGTGAGATGCTGTATGTACCCCTCAGCATCATTGGTGCATTCACAGATGTTGCTCATAATAATCAGAATACTATAATAAGAATAATAATGTAATATTTTCCAGCGACCCTGACGGAGAAGCGGCTTAGAAAATGGATGGATAGATGGATGTAATATTTTTTATTTACACAGCACTTTTCAAGCCAGAGGCAGCTCAAAGTGCTTTACAGACAGGTGATAAAACATAGCTACAAGAAATAAAAGAAATCATTAGTATTTATTTAGAATCATAAGAAAATGAAAAAGCTCAAATTAGAAGACAAATACCATGAGACACAGAGTTTTAATTAAATCCTGAGTTAAACAGATGCTTATTAAAAGCGCGCACTGAGCTTGACTGTCTAATAAATGGTGGAATTGAGTTCCACAGTTTAGAAGCATAATAACAAAGAGACCTCCCCATGATCGCTTACCAAACCTCAACATTTCCACCATAGTTCTGTTCAACATTTGGTGTAGCTACGTGACAAAGATTGTAGAATAGAATCAACTTGGAATGAGATGGATATTTTAGTTTTTAATAAAGATGTACATATTCATAATTACAGTATACATTTGTTGATGGGTAATACCTAAAACTGAAAATTTCCATCAAAGATCCGTTTCAAATGTCTTGTGGAAACTTGACTGACACTGTTGAATAGAATCCAATTGAAATCAAAGATGCGCCATAATTCCTACATTGGACTAACTAGCATATTCCACTCAGCAGTGGCACATTCTGTAAAGTTTGTATTAGACTGGCACTGGCATATTCCACCCCAAACAGACATATCTACTAAGCAGCATTCTCCACTTAAGCCCAACTATCGGCTTAAAGCTGCAAACCAAAAGGAGTTAATTATGTTTAACAATCCACTATAAATCAGATGTTTGTGTAATGTCATTTTACACATCACACAAACCTGTAATACATTGATAATTTGAACAATGTATGAGAAAGTCAAATATGTTCCTCTGAGAGGGTGGCATATTCTGCTCAAAGAGTGGCATATATTGCACGAGACCGGGAAGTGTCAGTGGCACTTTAAACATCATTTCCTTTCATGCCAGTGGGAGAAAAACATTAACATGCCAGTCCTCTGAATGCTGATACCCCTTTTCCTTCTGTGGTATAGTGAAGCATTTGAGCCTAATAGCCTACTTTTAGGTGATTTTATTCTGAAATCTTAAAATAGCTTCAGATCAGTATTGGATCAGCTTTTAATGCTGGTGTTGGTAAAGACAAAAGTGGTATTATGCCATCTGTCATTAAAAAAAACAGTGAAAGGTGAAAAGAGAGGAAGCAGACTTCAGAACTTATGGTTGTTTGGATGGACAAATGCACTGTAAGTCAGAACACCTGTGTAATTTAGGACCAAAACACGTTTGTTGTTTCACCAACAGAGGGTGCTCTTATTGACGGTGTGGTATTCCATGCCAGAGGCTGGAAATTTACATTCATCCGAAAAGCTGTTTTATATAAATCTAAATGTAAAATACTTTTGAAACACCCAGTGTCTAAAATGCTCTATCCATAAGTGAAAAGCACTTTCATACCAAAACAGACTGAGCCAACTGCTGCTGTAGCTTTTAGAAACTATGATGAACCTTAAGCAGTGACGAGTATCAAGACTGCACTTCTTGCTTTTTATCATTTGTTTCAAATGCAAAAAACATGACAAACATGACCGGCGTGAAAAGAATGGAGTAAACAACAGTAACTTTACATCCTCTTCTAGTTTCAAGCACAAATATGGCATTAACTGAAAGAAATGTCCTGTTTATTTCAGAGTTGCTGCACAAAATCAAATTCAATGTTTCGTAAAATTATTAAGTAAACAGTGACATTTCTATATTGATGTGTATTGTATTCAGATTGACTGAGAATCAAATATACAGATATGCTTTGATGTACATGCATAATTCACACCCTTGAAAAAAATAGAGGTCCAAGGTAATTGTTATACACAGAAACGCAAGAATTCAAAGAACCAAGTGAATGCTAAAATTCTTTACATGATTAAATGGTTCTTCTCTGTGATTGAAAACCTGTTATATATGGTTCTTTTAAAAACGGTTCTACATAGTCAAATTTTTTCTTCTATTGTTATGAGTCATGAAACCTTTTTCACTCCAGTCTTTAAGTAGAATGTTAGAACTTAAAATCTCTAGTAGTAATGAAGACATTTACAGACATTTTGTGAGGTTTGTATAAAATTGATTTTAAGATTTTCTAAAACATTTGTTCCAAAGACTCATTAGAACCCTCTTCCATCCAATGAGCCATGCATGAGAAATAATTAGTACCAAATCACACCATGCTTTTTTTTTTTTTTATTACTGGCAATAACTGCGACACTCAATGGTTAATGAACTTATATGAACTTAATTGCAGGTACGACACATTTTTGGCAAAAAGGCTGATTAATGTGAAATATCAAGAAACGCGCCTTACCCCCTCAATGAAGGTGTTTATTTCAGGGACTGCTTTGTTGGCCTTCTTATTCAAATGTCGCTTGGCTTTGTTTACATCTTTCTCCACTTTCTTCCAGTCAACTTGCACATAGCCACTATGATTTGCAATCTGTACAAGAGCGATGATCTTTTAGAATACATGTTGCAAACTTCAGCATAGACTAACTCTATGCACCTATACAGTTGTGGACAAAAATCAGAACCCACCTTTCATTTATTTAGTATCGGAAACTTTTACATTTAGCTGCAGTCATAGTAATTTAATTTTTTTGTGTTTTCTGATTATTTTTTTTTACTTGATGGTGGAAAATTAATAAATGAAAGGCCTTTCTAATTATCAATTAAATAAATGAAAAACAGGGTCTGACTGCACAGTACTTTAGATACACAATCTGATATGAATATGAACTGGCAGGTATTCTGGTGCTTTGTACCTGCAATAAGAGAAACCCTCCACCTACTGCAGTAGCAGCTATTTTCCCCACCCTCTGAAAAAGATATCCAGCACACCTGAGAATGAGAACCAAAAGAATGACAAAGGTTTAATTAGTAACACTGAAATATTATTATTAATTACTATTTGCCCCAGTTACAACCTGTGATAAACCTCAAGAGGTGATGTTGGTTATCACATAATTGTAAACATATACACATTTACACATTACATACTATATGATATTTTACATAATACCTTAGAATATTTGTTATATACACTATATGTCCAAAGGTTTGTAGATGCCTGCTAAAGTTTCCTAAGTTAGGATACTAAAATGTTTGTCCCCTTTTGCTTCTGGGAGGGCTGCAAAAACTAAATATTAAAACATCATATGAGGTCCTGGGTTCAACGAGGCAACGAGGCACGCTTATGGGGCAGTCATGGGCTGGAGCTTAGGGAACCAGCCTCGTGACCGGAAGGTCGCCGGTTCGATCCCAAGAGCCAACAACACATGACAGGTGTCCTTGAGCAAGACACCTAACCCCCAACTGCTCCCCGGGCGCTGCGGATTGGGCTGCCCACCTCTACAGGCAAGTGTGCTCACTGCCCCCTAGTGTGTGTGTGTTTACTAGTGTGTATGTGGTGTTTCACTGTACGGACGGGTTAATTGCGGAGGTGAAATTTCCCCATTGTGGGACTAATAAGGGTCACTTAATCTATCTTAATCTGATTAATTGTTGCAAGGATTTGATTGCATTCAGCCCTGAGAGCATTATTCAGGATAGGTACTCTCATTGGATAATTAGTCCTGGATCACAAATGCCACTCCAACTCATTCCAGAGGTATTGGGTGGAGCTCTATCACACTAGAAAATGCAGTTCCACTGCTCCATAGCCCAAAGCTGGGGGGCTTTACATAGTGTCCCATTCTAGTTGCAATGCTATGGACATTATATAAGCTTTGTACATGCAATTGAGTGCTTGTGTCAGCAGTGGGTGAACCCTTCAAATCAGAATAGGTTTCTGGATATTCTTGGGTATGTTGTATACAACAAATATATGCTTACCATGAAGAATGAGTAGCCTAACTATTCGTTTCAATACAGGGGTGTCCAGTCTTATCCACAAAGGGTGTGTGGCTGTTTATTCCAACAAAGTAGATCACCTGATCAGCAGTTTGAAGACTGAACTCAAATGATTAAACGAGTGGAATCAGGTGTGCTACAGCTTGTTTTGAGTGAAAACCTGCAGGCACACCGGTCCTCTGAGGATATGTTTCGACACCCCTGTTTCAATGGAAAATGGACCTTCACGTCACATTTTAAATCAATAAAATGTCATCATGCAGTAGTTACAGCTATTGAGCTTTCAATGGGAGCACTGCAAATCGCTCAGGGACGTACCAGCCAGTGACCCCACCCATCATGATCTGAGTGGCCACAGAGTACTTCTCTGCAATAGGGCCAGAGTTGCTCCCAAAAACTCTGCTCCACCACTGGTGACTGTGCGCGTACTCTGTCAAGTCCACAACCTCATAGGCCTCACCTTCACTGTCTGCATCCCCCTGGGCTTGGAGTGGAAAAAGAGGACAAATCAGTCAACATGTCATCACAGCATCTTTGCTGTGCTTTAAGACACAAAATAACTGCACAAGCAAAACAAACTGATCAAATCGGTGCGTAGTCCCACAGAGTCAGGTGAAACCTACACCGCACATAATGTAGAGCAACGCTGCCCAGATTGCAGCTTCAGGCCAAAGTTGGCCTACCAGTAAGCTACCCTGAACTCACCCCTTCACCCAACGAGAGAACAATCACATTTTTATATCATTTATATCTTCTTCTATTCTTAGCTTCCTCAAAACAGCTTTGTCTTTTAGTAATAAATACAACATGTTATGTTATGTTGTTAAATTAAACCTCTCTTTTTGTCCCTCTATCCACCACAGACATCTGGCCCCTCATCGTCAGTGCTTCAAACATTCCTCTAAAAGAAAAGCATCCAGACAGTTCAGTTTACACATAAGTGGTAACGTTAAGGGACCAAGATATTTGTTATAGTTGTGCTGAAGCTAAGCCATTTGGAAAAACAATACGCTCACTATACACAAAACCCAAAACATACTGCAACTTCTGGTGTCCACTGACCGTTAACTTGGCTTTTTAAAGGAGTATTTTTGGGCTATTCCTTCTCCCTAGTAACCTTTAGCAGAGGTGGACGAAGTACACAAATCACGTACTGGAGTTAAAGTAGAGACACCCAAGGTAAATACTACTCCAGTAAAAGTAGAAGTCCTTCCTCTGGACCTCAACTTGAGTAAAAGTACTAAAGTATTTCCCTTCAAATGTACTTAAGTATAAAGTAAAAGTACTAAAAGAGTAATTCTGGCTCTGATGTCCTGTTATCATTTTTATAACCAGACTGGCTTCATGAACTCATTTCAGGTGAAAGTCCTCCAGCGTCTCTCTTGGTAAACCAGTCTTTTAATAGAACGTCATTAATTAGTGACGCTGACGTCTATTAAAATGATCAGAAGCACAAAACACTGAAGGTAAACAGTTTCCATCAGGGAGAACCGAGTGGCTCTGAAATCACTTTTTACACACAAGCAAAGTTTCGGTTTCAGATTTATTTACAACTTAGTTCCAAGTTTAAGTTGAATAAAAACTGGCTTTAAACTCAGGATCACAGATGAGCTCCTTTACTATGTTGATCTGTAGGCGTCTGTTCATAAACATAAACCAGCCCAAACTCATTTACTATAAAATGAAATGGTGTTTGTAGAAATTCAGAAAAAAAGAAACGACTGGATGTGTGGACATATTTCTATACTGTGGTCAGGGTTTGTCACTATTTACACAAAGTTGGGTTAGTTCATCATTTAGGTGACGCATGTATGAAACCAAAAGGAACGACAGATTTCTCAAATGCAGTGGAGGAAAAAGTCGGATATTAGACTAAATGTAGTGGAGTGAAAGTAAAAAGTCGCCCAGAATGGAAAAACTAGAGTAAAGTACAGATAGACAAAAAAACTACTAAAGTACAGAAACGAATTACATTTACTCAGTTACTGTCCACCACTGCTCTTTAGCTAGTTAGCTCGTTCGCTTGGCAAAACCCCTCCGTCTTTACAGGACAGACGTGTCGGGAAGCCAGACCTCTCCGGTCTTCAGCTGCTCAGCTGTAGAAACCGCAGGCAGCCGAGCGGCGCTCCCGGCCGGCGAGAGGAGCGGCGCTCCCGGCCGTGTTTACAAACGCGCTGCCTAGCTTTAGCAGCTAACCTCGGCTCATACCAGTGGTTAGCCGCAGGGCAGTAGACAGAGGGAACACCAGCAACACAAAACCCGACAGACTTGTGACTGTAGAATAAACGACGGAGCTCTTAATAGTGTTAAAATATGGCTACGGGCGGACTGAAACAGGAACGGGCCGAGCTCGGCCGCGTTTAGCTCGCACTAACCTTCTCGGTGTTGTTCCGCCATTTTGGGTAACGTTGTATTGGTTACATCATCTTCGTGTCAGATGAGGTTGACAGCTGTGGACACACACACACACACACTACTGTGTGATGCTTTGCCACGTCAAGGTTTCAAACATTAAGTTTGGCCCGGGTTGTAAACAAAACACATAAAACGCTGCGCGCGATTTTCTCTCTGCCGAGTGAGCGAAGCAAGATGAACGCAGGCCGTTGGTTTAAATCGCTGTCACGCCGGCAGAGCCGCGGGACGCGGCGAGACCCCGCTGGCTGACAGCACACCAGCTCCGAGCGCGCTGCGAGGAAGGCCGGAATACGGGGCACAGGCGGCGCCCGGACGGCGTCTGTTTCCTTTAAACGGCGTTTTTGGAAGTTTTAAATCGGAATTTACTCTCCCAGTAATGAAGACGCGCCATACACAGCGCGGCCCCGGCTGCGGTAGCTGTTTATTATTAACGCATTAAACTGTAATATTTATGTTTAGCGCTTTTTTTCTTAAACGGAGTTGGACTTTTTGTTTTAATCCTAAACCTTTCCCGCTTACCGAAACCACTCCACTGCTGTTTTAGAGAACTGTCCACTTATCAAACACGTGGACTGTGGACATACAGAAACGGGGCTGTCGATTCAAAGACCATTTTGGGGAAAATTAATCTGAGGATTGGTCCACAATTTTTTAGGACAAGGCAAGTCACGTGCTCGGCTTCTCGCGTGCTATTGGCTGTGGGACGCAGAGAGGGCGTGTCCAGTGCGACGGCGTGGGTTCGCCCGTGTGACACAATTACAACAACTTTAATCTGGTGGCAGACCGAAGTTTGAACTTATTTTAAAGACTGACCGCTGCAGTCTGTGCATGACTAGCCGCTCGTGCACAAACGTCTGTTTTCTGCATTTCCCGCGTTGTTGTAAAAATGTGAGAAGAGGGCCGGGCGGAGGATAACTCGTCTCCAGGAGGATTTATAGCTCAATTTCGCCATATTAGGAAAAAGTTTCTAAAACCGCGTTGATTTTGTGTCGCTTTTTGAGCTGCTGGAACTCGCCCTTCGCTCCCTCGGTGCGATTCCATGCAATCGTGCCGAGTGTCGCTCGCCGTCGCTGCCTGCGCTGCTGCTCGAAGCCTCGGCGCTGCTGGTGATGAGGAAAAGAAAATGGCGGCGGGAAAAGCGAGTGAAACCGAGGAGGACTTTCCTAGGCTGACAGCGCAGGAGAGGGACAGTTTGGCTGGAATCGACAGGTCAGAAACGCCGTCTGAAAGGCACCCGAAGTCACTGTGGTTGGCTTTGGCATTTTATTCTGCGTTTAGCTGTCCAAAAAGCCTCAAACGACATCAATTGATACCGAGCCTTCTGTGTTGTCTTCTCGCTTGCAGCTCACTGTTTGGATTTCTGAGGCTTCATGAAGATGGCGCCAGAACGAAGGCCTTGCTGTTAAAGGTAACGTTAGCTAGCGGGTTGTGTCTAATGAGCAGCCTCAGCCGGTCCTTCCTCCAGCTCGCCGCGCACCCTGCGTGCAGGCAGGGGTGTAGTTTTGCACATTAGCTCTGGATGTGGCCGTTTCGCCCAGCGCGGTCTCCGCCGCTGCGGTAGGGGAACTTTATTCGACGTGCGCACCGCCGAGCGCGTTAGCGACCTGCGGCTACGCAGCGTCCTTCTTCCCAGAGCAGGCTACACGGCTAGGCTAGCTAGCTAGCCCAGAAGCCCCGTTCTCTAATAAACCTAAAAATGACCCCTCGCACCTTGTGCGTGCTTCAGGTACTAAGCCCCCCGCTGCCCCGGCGACGGGTTTAGTTCAGTTTTTAAGCTCATTGCTCGTCCGCGTTTGCGAACTTGTAGGAACGGGCGAACTGGCTAGCCTAGCGAGGCTACCTCCGTCTACCGGACCGTTACCAGTGCACTGCTAGTTAGCTGGCGAGCTAGTAAAGCTAACTAGCGTTGTCTGGCGGTGTGCTGGCGCTTCCCCTGGACCCTTCGGGTGGGTTTGGTCGGAGTGCAGCCTGAGCCCATTTTCCACAGCCGTGGCTGCTAATGGGGCAGTTTAGAAACCTTAAACTGATCTGCTGTTCTGGGCACGGACATTTCGCTATTATTGACCTCCACGGAATATCAGTGGTCCGGCCCGTGTCCGTTGGCCGGCGTTGACGATGTGATCGCCGCGGTTCATGTTTCTATGCGTGGCCCAGTTGCCAGCTTAGTGTAACCGATACCCGTCCGTGAACCGGGCCAAGTTAGCTCGAGATATATAACCCAGCGTTCAGTGATCGCGGGTCGGTGGAGCTCAGCAACGCCTGCGGTGCGTCGCTCCGGTTAATATCTAACCCTGCGGGGGACGTGTGGTGAATTGTGCGCGGACTGTAAGTTTCGCTGTCATTGCTCGGCCGCTTCGCTTTACTGACAATTGTTGGTCGCCGTTATTAGCTAGCTCAACTCGGCTAGGGTCGGGGTAGCTGGCTGATGGTGCGTTCGTCAGTCCCTGGGATGCCTGGGAAAACCGCACATCAGCTCACTAACTTCCAGCATTTGCCAGTAAAACGTCGCTCGCAGTTTATGTCCACTGGTTTGTCCACTAGTTGAACGGCGTTGAAACGAGACGCTCGCTTGTGTTTGATAGTAATGGCTGCTTGGGTCGGCCCAAGATGGCGGGGTTGGGAGGAGTGAACTATATTGTGGCGAGGGACCCGAGCGGCGCTGCGAGCGCGAAGCTGGCGTCTCTGCAGAGCGCTGGATTATAATGTGCTCCCCGTTTCTCTGCTCATCACTTGTGGGAACTCTTTGCTTTGCGACGCGCGGCGTCCCCCGTGAAACTGGCTCCCCGTGTCGAGCGCTTGGCGTCCGCTTGCAGCGAGCGCGTTCGTTTGATTGAACAAAGGGCACTTTTAGAGAGACCTCGGCCTCTCTCCGTCTGGCAGGGGGTTCTGGACACTTTCATTTTGGGCGAGAACTCTCATTGGCTCTGCTTGCGCTCACCTGTGATCGCAGCTCGGGGTAGACTAGATGTACTTGGTTTATTAAACGACCGTTTGGGGAATTTCAGCCCTTTCTGTTGTTTCTAGGTGAGTACCGTGTTGCTCCAAAGGTGTAGTTGTAAATAAATAATAATAGTGTTTGTCTCTTGGTGAAGGCAGGTGTCCTTTCGTTATGGGTTCTTGTCATTTTTGGGTTGTGGCGTGTGTTTGTGCTTTTGCATTTGGTGTTTGTCACTATAATAAAACGCCCTGAGCAGTAGAAATTACGCTGTTGTGCTGACTTGTATGCTTTGAGTGCTACACTGTGTCTTAGTTTAATGCTGTACTGTACAAGTAGCTATAGTAGGAATCATGGTGCAGTCCAACACAGCCTGTGTGTGTAATATATAATCTATATATTGATGATATATATATCTCACAGTACTTGCCCAGAAGTTCTAATCTTCGCTTTTCTTACTGTTTTGTTTCTACCCCAAATATTTTATTCTCAGATTGTTTAATAAACCCCTATGGACTGGTATCACAGACGCGTTCATAGTACAGTTCATGCCATGTTTGTGGTATGAGGCTTTTGAGGAACCAGTCCCACGTTTGAGACGGGTTGAATTTGCCCAAATGTCGGCCGTGCTTGTCCTCCTGCCGTAGGTGCTCTGGATGTTAAATTGAGCGAAGTGTTTGATCACTGGGAATAAGTATTTTCAAGACATGCTCTTGTCTCACCATCACATGAGGTTTTTTGAAAAAAGGGTTTTGTGAAGCGTTTTGAGTAACTTGTTCAAAAGCAGTCGGCATAGTATTGCATGACTTACAAAACAATATATAAAGCATCGTAATCGTGTTACACGGCTTAGGGCTTGGAGGCAGGTGGAGTAACGGAGACAGTGAGATGTTGATTGGTGATGGTTGTTTGCAGGCCTTGTTGTTAAAGCAGTGCAGTTACATTGGATTTCTTGAAACCACACTAAAGGCTTACCTTTTCTGTTTGTTTTTGCTTTTCCTGTGTGTGTGTGTGTGTGTGTGTGTGTGTGTGTGTTAACTGCCTAAAATTAAGGTGAGGTTCTGTACTTTTGATCTAAAGTTGGAAGGTTTCAGCTAAAAGGGCTCATTCCACGTCTCGTCTGTATAGTGATGTGTTGATTTAGGAGAAACTTGGTTTCGTCCTCATTCTTCTGTTACCTCTGTCATCTAGGTGTACATCAGTGTACAGTGGTGCTGCTCCAGATAGCTGCTCTTCTTAACCAGCGCTGAATGAAGTGGGTCACTGTGTCGCTGGGGGGTCTAAGGGGAGGTTAACACTCGTCAGGCCTGGGCTCTGTAAATAACCATATTTCTGTACAGTGTCGAATACTTGTTTTAGCAATTGAGCAAATTGTGTGAATAAGTCAGATTTTGAGGGGCAGGTCAGTCCTCTTCTGGAGATGTGTTCGGTCTGCGTTTTGCTGGTAGTAATCACACAGAGCTGAGAGACGCCAGCCTTGGGTCACAGTTGCACTTTTTAATAGTTTCTGTGGTAAAGGGGGGCTTTGTGTTTGTGCAGCTGTGGTAAAGTTGTTTCTTAAGCCAGGTAATGATGTATTTGCGGCTTATCAGCATGCTGGTGCATCTGAGACTTTGATGCTTGAAATGATTCTCATCTCTCTTGGAATGTTTTCTGTGTGTGTTGCAGTGCTGCTCATGTTGCCGAAGCTTCTGTGGCTTATTAAATGCACCCATACTAGAGCCCGCCTGGTAAATCCGTATCAGCAAACAGTTTCAGCAGGTAGCTACTTCCTGCAAACGTGCGTGCAGCTAAACAGTGGATTACCGTTCAAATGGAAAATCGCTCAAATCTAGCTGTTCAGTTTTTCAGGCATTTGCCACTGCTTGCCAAATTTGAGTGCAGTTTATGGGGGACATGCTGCTGATAGATATACACACTACATAGATGCCATTACAGAGCGCAGGTTAAGAAAGCTTCTGTCCAAAATTACACTATTTAAAGAACATCGGTCTCAGATAGTGACAGGATTATATGACTGAGGGCACCCAGCGATACACTCACGCGTGTGTGTGTGTGTGTGTGTAGATGTGGTCGTGTGGTTGGTGATCTATGCTAGGGTTGCAGTGATCACCACAACACCATGGCAGTGGGAGTGCGTCACAGCCATAACCATTTATTTATTTATTTATTTATTTATTGATTAATTTATTAGCCTTTCTCCTGTTTGCATTTTAGATCAGAAGTAGGAACCACAGCTTTTCTGCAGAGTTGTCTTTTCTGCTGCTCCCCTGTGTTGATCATTGTGGCTCGTTGTGTTGGCCGTGTGGCAAAACACATTCAAAGCTTGCTGCACTTTCTGGGAGCGAAGTGCTAAAGAGTTGAAAAATTAGAGGCGTTGCAGAATATTTCCGTTTGTGTGTTAGCAGCGCAAGTTGGGCGCAGGTTATTAATTGTTGGCTGTTATTGTGATATTAACACACATGGCCAGCGGTGTTTGGGTACTGGGTATTGCATATTGGGATGCTGAGAACAGGACTTGTCTTCAGTAGGATGAAAAGGATGAAGACCAGGAGTTTTACATAGGATGCGGTTTATGCAGCGTGGTTTAGTTACGATCAGGGGAGACGCCCTTTGTTCGTAAGTGTGTAGCATGATATGTAGCCTGACCGTCCAGAGCTCCATGATTTTTTTTAGAAGTCTTCTAAAATAAAACCGCTACTCAAGAAAATCAGTTGAAATAGTGCAGGGCTGTCGCGATTGGTTGACAATCGATGACTGATGCTGAAAATGCATTGACGTCAATTTTAAATCAATGTATCGCGTCTTCAAAAAGTTTGTTTACCTTTTTGATTTCTAAAATGATTTCAATGCACTTTTTCTTTCTTTCTCAAAACCACCAGATCACAGCTGCGTGCATGACGGTCGTTTATAGCTACGCTTAAGCTTTGTGGCTACAGCACGTCTAGATCGAGAAAGACCCATTGTGTCAGAAGTTTGGGAGCGTTTCAGATTAGCTCAAATGTTTTTCTGGCATTCAGTCAACATTTTATTTTCCAGCTTCTGGTCCAAATTTTACTGTTCCACCTTAAATGAGGCGTTCCTTCAACCAAGAGCTTATAATAATAACTGCTGCATCATTTAAGGTGGAATGGGAAAATTCAAACTAGGGTTCGACATTAACTTTTTTCCCCCAACTTGCCAACTTGGGCAGGTGACCTTTTAAGTTCACTGTCCCAAACCAAATGTTCACTTTCCTGAACAAATATTTGTATTTTAAAGTGTTATTTATATATAAATACATGATAACTAAAGATTGAGGCAATATTTCTGGCTGCTTACATTCCCACCACATTCCCAATAAAGTATCTATAATCTTAATGTTGGCCTTAAAGTTAGCAGATATTACCTTCTGGTTCCAGTCTAGTTTTCATTTAAACGTTTGTCTCGTGTGGATAGTCATGGAAAAGCTCTCTTCGCCTTGTGATGTGCTGCTGTGACTTGGTTAACTTGGAATCTGCTTCACTTTTCATCTGTTGTTTGTCCCGTTTTCTTGCAGCTGTACATACAGTGTGCGAGACTTGCTATGACCCTCGTGACGTTTTGTAAAAAAGATTTCTGGTACCGATGCGTCAAAATCAACCCATGAAAACTCGGATGAGGGAATGAAGCTGCGAACTCGCTTTGCTTTGTATTCGTGCTTCTCCAGCGTTTTCCTGCGTCTCTCTGATGTTGTTTGTTTTTGCCTGGTAAGAGTTTAAATATTCAAGGGATCCGAGTTTGGCCTCTGTTGTGTTGTAAACACGAACTTGACCAACCGGGCAAGTAATCTTTCATGCTGTAGTCCCAGTATTACTTCCTCTGGGCATTCGGACAGTCCTTATTATTGAACCCTGCAAACAAGAACCTGGTGAATAGGAAACTAACTTGAGTGCTCCTTCTAATTCTTGGACGTTGGTGCTGACGCGTAATGCTTTATTCAGAATGAATGGCTGCGGTGACGGAAGTGCTACTGTGATTGCTTCAGGTTTGCGTGCCGTCTGCAGAGTTTTGCGCAGCGCACTGCTGTGAAACTTCAGCCACGGTGGCTAAACGAACGTCACATGCTGCAGCTACCTTAAGAAACGATGAGTACTCTCATTAATTTGATTTTAGTCTTTGGTCATTGATCTTGAAGATTTGGGTGGGATGGAAATCCCTGAGAACTTTGGTAGCCTAATAAATACGTTACCTCCTCACACGATGGAAAACCAATCTCTTCCCTACTGAACTTCCGTTAGATAACTCATTTTGCAGGCTAAATAAAGATCTTTATTAATTAATTTGATTTTGAGCTACATGTCGAACAGTGTCCACCTAGTAATGATGTGTGTGCATGCATCACAATACATGCACATCTGTGTTATGATGATGTTAAAATGATGGACGGGTTCGCACATTAAAAATATGGGATGACTGCAGTTAAACACAATATAAAGGCTCTGGAAATATGAAACTATTGGGCTGCAACAAACGACTAATCTGATCTGATGACTAATCATAACCTACATGGCTATTAGCTTTTAAGTTTAGCTTGAGATTGTTTCGTGCCTTTGCTAACTAGCAGTGAAGACCATAATGAGGAATACCGTTCAGTAATCCAGGTTTAATTAACTTTCCTGCTAACACGGAAGATTAAAAAAAAATATATTGTTCCTGTCAAGATTTATTACCAAGGATGTGCAAAGTAGCAGCAATAAAACAACAAAATTAAATCGTTTTCCTTTAATCAGGTAAAAAACTGTTTGTGTTAAATCTAAGCAGTGCTGTCTGCTCTGTTTACCGTGTCTGTCTGCGCTCTGCTGAAACGAAGCTTTACAATCACAGGTCTTCACTGAAACGGAGGAAAGTCAGCATCTCTCCTCCTGTCAGTCTCGCTCTCCTCTGAGAGCAGATACTCACTCCCCGCTGCAGAGAAGATGCAGCGGGTGGGGAAAGTGGGGAATGTTTGTGGCAAACGTCTCTATGAACGGTTAAATTCACACTTCAACCCTGTGTGTTCACGGAGAACTACTTCCTTAAAATGTTCCGGAGTGGAGCCAAACGTTCGCAGAAAACCGCAAACACCGAAGAGCCGCGCAGTGTGGACCCCGACGGCCACGGCGGAGCCGCGCAGTGTGGACCCCGACGGCCGTGGCGCAGTGTGGACCCCGACGGCCGCGGCGGAGCCGCACAGTGGACCCCGACGGCCGTGGCGGAGCCGCACAGTGTCAAACGTTCTTCATTCTGATGACTTCTGATGCCACAGCTTGTTGCCTAGATTGAGTGACTTCGGTGGTAGCTGGAGTGTGTTCTTTCCAATTAGGGCAGCATTGGGGAGGCAGTAAGGTAGACCCAGACCCAGGTGTAGTTGTTTGCTTCCTGGTCTATTCTGTCTCCTGTTCTTGCAGAAATCTCACAACTCCAGTGGCAAAAAAAGGTGACGGTAAAGGGTGAATTGATGCCAACAGACCTTGAACTTCTAGGAGGTGGATTCGGTCTGTTCACCGGGCTTCCTGAAACCGGCGTTTCTGTAGTGTAGTGGTCATCACGTTCTCCTGGCATGCAAAAGGTCTCCGGTTCAAAACGGGGCAGAAACATGCCACTGGTCGGGGCAGTCACGGGCTGGAGGTTACTGATCCAGCTTTGTGACCGGAAGGTTGCTGGGTCGATTCCCTGAGCTCACTCACAAACTGTCGTGTGTCCTTGAGCGCTCTGGATAGGGGTGCCGTGTGCTCACTGCCCTTAGTGTGTGTGTGTGTGTGTGTGTGTGTGTGAGTGAGATGTCGCACTGCACAGATGGGTCTAATATGGGTGACTTAATCTAGTCATCATTCTTGAACCCTTTTTGAATTGACGGGCATCGAGACTCGGGTGCTTTGATAATTGTTTTAATAAAGTTATTAAACTTGTGCTTCCACAACAATAAAAGAAACCCAGGAATTTATACTTGACGTTACATTTAACGTGTTGCACCAATCCGCTGAGCAGCGCTGACTTCTTAACCATGACCTGCAGGGAAGAGTCATCAGAAAGAAACGTATGACCTCAACACAGGAGCCGTCATCTAAATAGTGATGACTGGCCCCGGTACTGAATATTCAGTACTGGATATATTGTGGTGTTTTTCAGTAGAGCCGCAACAGACAAGCCTGCCGCCACCAGCAGCAGCGATTTGTAGACCGCAGCGTTAGTGGAACGTTCCTTCAAGCGTTCAACTTCTTTTTTTTGTGGACTGCAGCGCTGTAATAAATAATTTTCCATCACTGCGGTCACAATGGCAACGTTTGTGTGGCTTCATGCTGCTGTTGATCATGTTCTGCTTTGAGCTGCAGAACGACCGTTTTGCAGACGTGTAAACACGGCATTAGCCCTGGTTTTTCATTTGAAGCGTGTAATGACGTGATAAACATCAAAAACGTTGTGTTTTTTATGAACACAACACTCAAACATATAACTGAGTGATCGCGTAACAGGAAAACTTTGTTTAAGGAAATTAAGTAAGCAGGCGTGAAATCTGCCGCTTGTTTCTGTTCACTGCCATGAGAAAAGCCCTGCGCAGGCTTCTGCACTGTATCGGCTACGCAAGCGATAACCCATTTCATAGGTTTGCATGGTTATCGGTTTTATGTAGGCTGAAAGCTTTGGTTAAATAACCAAACAAATAATAAAATAAATAGGAAATGAATAAGAAGTGTCTGTATTTTACACTTGATGAAGCTGCTAGTAGCAGTTTGTAATGTTTGCCAGTTTTGAGAGGTAAACTCATTTTCTTTAAATGTTTAGATTTTATGGTTTTACTGTTGCACTAAGAAGTTTATTAGCCTAATAAACAAGCACATGTTGCATAGAACCCTGGTATATTTGCTAGTCCTACACACACCAAACGTATAGGTCGGGGGAGGCGAGCTACTGCAGCATGGCGTGGGTTTTTTTGTTGAGATGATTGGAGAGATTAAATTTTTTTTTATAGCTTATTTGGCTCAAGACAAACCAATTTTACCTGTTTGGACCATTTAACTCGGTTCACCGGTTTGATCCCCAGGGCTGACAGTCCTTGACTGAGGTGTCCTTGAGCAAGACACCTAACCCCCAACTGCTCCCCGGGTGCCGTGGATAGGGCTGCCCACCGCTCCGGGCAAGTGTGCTCACTGCCCCCTAGTGTGTGTGTTCACTAGTGTGTATGTGGTGTTCCACTTCACGGATGGGTTAAATGCGGAGGTGGAATTTCCCGTTTGTGGGATTAAAAAAAGTATCACTATTACTATTATTACTATTACATTCTGCTGCTCGAACGTTCCATCCAATTATTTGAAACTGAAGACTTTTATTCATGGGTAGATTCTGAAGTAGCCCATCAGTTTGGTTGCGTCTGTATGGTTAGAGAGCGCCGTAACTGTTTAACTTTCTCAGCATCCGTTCATCTGATCAAGCTGGACTTATTCGACACGCCTTTTAGGCAGATTATCAGTTAAGTTCTAGGGCTGACTTGATGCATCACAATTCATGGCTGTCATCAGCCAATCAGCTTTCAGCAGGCTTTTGAGACACTTTGACCAGTTATCATGAAAATGGCTTGAATCTATAGACATTATCTACTGAAGTTTCAGAATATTTGGCACCTGATTGACCCGGTTTGTGAAAGTTTCCCTATTTGTATGGTTCCTTATTACGCCACTGGTTTCAGATAATATAGTACCGCGTTCCAGACTAATTGCAATTACAAGTGTATTTAAGAAAATGCCTGTTGCTGTTTGTGAGCAAGTGAGTTTTGATGCGAACTTTGATATTGACCTTGAAATACTCTGGCCGTTGTAGATTAATAATTATTTAAAAAGGTGATCAATTGATCGTTGTGGCCAAGGCATACCCTTAATTAAATTGCCAACACTACGGCTCAGCATTTGGTCTGATCGTCCCAAAAATCCTTGTATACGTTGAGACTCTTAGATGTGCAAATTTCCCGTTTGGCCTAAAGGGGGAAAAAACCCTTAAAATCTGTAAAAGGCCTTATCCATTATTCACCCTCTCTGTGTAAAACAAAAAAAAAATACAAACAAACAAAAAAAAACCCAGATGTCATTAAGACAAACTGGCCCATGCAGCATCAGGGCTCAACTTCATTGTTCCTTAAATAAAATAAAAGGAAAAAAGCACCGATATCGGGTTGGCACTCTATCGGTAGGTCAGGTTTCAGAACCTGATTTGGAAGAGAAACATTGGGAATGGTTCATCTCCAGTCTGACGTAAGCACTGTTAGTGGCAGTGGTTCCCAACTTACGGATGGCATCTCATCTTATCTCATGTCCTCATTACCGCAAGCTACGCCTCTGCAGCGAAGCGTATTTTGATTCTGTGTGGAAACGGTGCTTCCGCATGAATGGGGAATAAAACCCTGATCTCCTGTGTGGAGTGGTGGTGTTCTCCACTGTGCCGTTTAATACCTTAAGGTGGCACATTATTGCTAGAAGGTGCTAATGACGCTCGTTGTGTCCTCAGTGTGGAGCAGTTAATAAACAGATTTTATCAACCAAGTCTGTATATACCGCTAGTTGGGGTGGCTGGGAATGACTCAGGTCACTGGATGAATGGATGAAATTCATAGGTTATTAGGTTTCAGTTTAAAGTATTTAAATATCATGTCATGAATAAACTTGCATCAACACATCGATGCAGTGATCACGGCATTATTATGAGTCCTCTTTAAAACTGGACACATTCGTAACCGCACATGCTTTTAATTATTTAAAAATGGGGTAGGTTGCTTTGTTTATGTTTATCTGCATAAAAGACTAAAGATCAAACAGTTTGTGTGTGTTCAGGAGAGACAGGTGAGTTGATTCATTAGCTCATCATGTACGGTTGTGTATATGAGCGAAGGATCTTTTACCAGCCCTTAAGGCAATTAGGCTCCTTATTAGCTGTGAGTTCTGCAGAGTTTAGTTGAAAGTAGTCTTAAGTTAGTAGTTTGTCGGCTTCTGTCCTTAGCACTTAGCCGTTAGCATTTTCTTTATGGTGCTGTAATGCTCTTAAGTGCTAAGCAAACGATGTGCGTATGATCTCTGGAACATGTTGTTGAACGTCTTGTTTGCTTTTAACAGATTCTCACACGGACCTGTCCCAATATTTACTGTTTGTACTGCTGCTGAAGAAATTTCAGCTCTGCCTGATCCCCTGATTGGCAACCAAGAGTGAAGCTTAACTGTTGCAATGTGATTAGAAGATAACGTTATTTGCATGTTTACAATTAATTTATTTATTTATCTTGTAATTTTATTTATTTATTTATTTATTTACAGTTGTGCTCAAAATAATAGCAGTGTCTTTAAAAAAATGAGTAAATGTCAAAATTCTTCTAACAAATTGTACTTTAATGAACACAAATGCATTGGGGACACAGCACATTCTATTCCAAAGCAGGACAATTGGGAAAAGTAATTAAAACTCAAATAATAATAATGATATTTCACAGAAAGTCAGAAACGTAATGTTCAAAAAAATAGCAGCGTTGACATCTTTTCTTGGAAACTCAAAAATGTACTGCACAAACTAAGAAATTCTTGATAAGTCAACTTGGTTGAGTATCCTAAACTAATATTTTGTTGCAAAACCACGGTTTCTGATAACTGCTTCACATCTGTGGTGCATGGAGTCAACCAATTTCTGGCAACGGTCAACAGGTATTGCAGCCCAGGCCAATTGTACTATATTCCACAATTCCCCTGCGTTTCTTGGTTTTGCCTCATGCACTGCATTTTTTTATGTCAGCCCACAAGTTTTCTATGGGATTAAGGTCCGGGGATTGTGCTGGCCACTCCATCAGTTGAATCATGTCCGTTTGGAGCCATGCTTTTGCTCGCTTGCTGGTATGTTTTGGGTCATTATCTTGTTGAAAGGTCCACCTCAAAGGCATTTCCTCTTCAGCATATGGCAGCATGACTTCTTCCAATATCCTGATGTACTCAAATTGATCCATGATCCCTGGTATGCGATAAATAGGACCAACACCGTAGTAGGAGAAACATCCCCATATCATGATGCTTCCACCACCATGCTTAACCGTCTTCACTGAGTACTGTGGCTTGTATTCTGTGCTTGCAGGACGTCTGACGTACTGTCTGTGACCCTTGGACCCAAAAAGAAGAACCTTGCTTTCATCAGTCCACAAAATGTTACGCCATTTCTTCTCAGGCCACTCAATGTGTTCTTTGGCAAATTCTAACCGCTTCTGCACGTCTTTTATTTAACAGTGGGACTTTGCGGGGGCTTCTTGCTGGTAGGTTGATTTCAACAAGACGTCTTCTGATTGTACCAGTACTCACAGTCAACTGAAGGTCTTCCTTGATCCTCTTGGAGCCGATCATTGGCTGAGCCTTTACCAGTTTGGCTATTCTCCTATCCATTCGAGGAGTTGTTTTTCTTTTTCTTCCACGTTTTTCTGGTTTTTCTTCCCATTTCAAAGCATTGGAGATCATTTTAGCTGAACAGCCAATCACTTTCTGTACTTCTTTATAGGTTTTCCCCTCTTTTATTAGTTTCTTTATTAAAAAACGCTCATCTTTAGAACAGTGTCTTGAACGACCCATTTTTCTTGTTTTTTCAGGACAAATGCACAGCCAGCATGTCAGTTGCCTTGCTCCTTAAATAAGGATCACCTGTTTACACCCTTTTTTCCCAGAATGCCCTCCCTAAGTGACGGCCTCCCTAATTGAACTCACCACTGCTATTTATTTGAACACACCCTTTTCAGTTAATCATTCAATTTCACAGAATCTGCAGTATGCATGGGTGGCCTGTTGGGTTTGTTGGTTTTCTATACCCTTATTATACCCTCCAAAAACTTACTTGTGGTGTAGAGTTTGAAATTTTAACAAAAACATTGATTTATCTTGCTGCTGTTGGGGCACTGCTATTATTTTGAGCACTACTGTGTATATATATAATTTTTTTTTTTTCTTTTTTCTTTGTTGGAGACAAAATTTTAAAGTGAACATCATCAACTAAGACCTTTTTATAAAAAAAAAATTGCTGTTTTTTTTTTTTTAAAACTATTTTTAAGGGAAACATTTTTCCCAAAAAACGACCATACCTCTAGTGTAACGTCATCTGAATTTTAACATGTTGTCAGATCGTAGAGTTGATGTCTATACTCGGTCTAGACCGTTGGTGTTAATGTTGTTTGTGTGTTGTGGGCTGTACAGGAAAGACGCTACCCGATTAAAAATAATTAAAATTCTTTAAAAGTCAACCTGAAATCAGAATTGACCTTTTTTAACCCCATGGTCACATCCCTCGTGTTTAGCATGATCGTTTATGACTTGATGTGGATGTGTTTTCTTTATGGTGCTGCTTTGTGCTGTAATGCTGTTGAATGATGTTGTGTACAACAGCAATGGACAATGAAACCACACATTACCCTGTTAGATAAAGAGAAAATCAAAGTGCTGTTTATTGAAATCCAAACCTTCTTAGACACCTTCAACATTTCTTCACTAGTCACTGGTTTAATACGGAGTTTGTCTCCTGCCTTGCTGTAGAAGCCACCTCTGCTCTTCGGGGAAGGCTTTAAAACAGATGCTGTAACATTTGATGTGATTATTTGATTGCATTGATTGCACTTCAGATCTTGACTTGTTTTGAAATATTGATATAATCATTTATTGTGAGTAAGCTCATTGGGTGTAGTGGGTGTGGGGTGTTGCTGTATTGATATTTATGAATTTACTTTGCATGGCTTGTGCGCTCACATGAAACATACTGCATTCAAGTCAGAGAGAGGGACGTTTGTAGCACCCAGATATACCAACCGTGCTATACTAGGAAAGGATTTACTCTCACTTAGTACTGTTTATATAAATGACTGTTGGAGAAGGAAGCGGCACTTCGGTCCCTTCAGCACGCAGCGTGTTCAGGAACACCTGAGCACTTAATTTAGTTAGTCTTCTGCTGTTCTGTGCGTGGCTGGAGCGCGTATTCTTTAACTGTTAAGGCACATATGCTTCTTGTTAGTTGTGTACTTGAGTTAGTTCCACTTTCAGAGACGGGGATTAGTCCATGATTGTAGTAAGCTTTTGGTTTGTGGGCTGCTGTGAGTGGGTTTTTGTTTAGAAACCTTATTTTAACTCTGTTAATGCACTGCAGATGATATTTTCTCTGGTGTGCATTTGTAAACATTGATCACTGTCAGTTTTACAGTCAGAGACTCCTACACACATGTGCCCTCATACTGACTGCTTTTGTTAGAAAGTTCGCTCTTCTGTCTCTGACCAGCCCCCAGAGTGAACCACACCTATTAACCAGTGCTCCTAAAGCTCACTTGATGTTAATGTTTACATTTTTTTTTAGAAACCTATTGAAACTAACAAACGTAATAAAACCGGCATTTTAAAAGATAAATATTAACTTACCAAAAAAAAATCTGTTGTACATCTGATGTTATCATTGTAATGACTGTGTTGTGGTGCCTGTAATTTAGTGACGATGCTGCCAAGACTCAGCTAACTAACTAATTAGTAATTAGGCTTCAGCAATATGACATTTATTGTTATTGTCACAATAAGTTGCTATTTGCTTCTGCAATCATATCAGGAGTGTTGTCTGTACGTAAACCCTTCCGAACTGTATGTTTGATTGCAAAAAGAGCATAATTAGTTCTGAGTAACTGGATTTAGTGCTGTGAAATTCTGAATACGGCAATTCTATTCAGAGTATTTAGTAGCATTTTTAAATGTGAAGCTACTTTGTCTGTCTCAGCTTGTCAGATGTGAGAAATAATAAATATAATGACCTTGTATATCCCGAAAACTTGTATTAATTATATTAAATTATATTTTTTGCCTGCTTTGAATTTGCGTTGGAATTATTGGTTCTGGCTCATGGACAAGACTCCAGATCAGCTCAGTGCTATTCACTGGTGCTCCCTGATGCAAGAGAACACTCAAGATCCACTGCTCCACTGCTCCACAGCCCCAGTCAAGTATTTATTGAACAGTAGGTCCCTGTTCTAAATATTGATATGGCAATATTCCTATTGACACGCTGATGACTGATTTAGGCAGTTTAATGCGATGATTGACCGCGGTGTTGTATTCCTATAATACTTTATCGACCCAAGCTGAAGACCGTGATCTAACATGTCGTGATATTAACGCGTGTTGCTTACCCTACAATAAGGGGCTCATATACCTGTTGATACACTAGCCACATTTTACATGCAGCCTGATAATCTGTTAATAATCTGACTAATAGCTCAATCGGAATAGTCTAGTCCGATTGAGGCCATTCGGAATTCTGTCCGATTGAACGAGGTGGGTAAACCTCTAAATAACCTGTTAAATATTAGAATAATAGCCGTGTAAACGCCTGAATCCGATTGCGTTCCCTATCGGAAGGTGTAAGAACGTTCTGCGCATGCGCGGCGCGTCACAGCGAGAGGTTTATACCGTTCAGCACGGCGGAGCAGAAACTGGTCTACAGAGGAGACGAGCTTTATACCCTGAGCTTTAAAAGACGGCGGTGGGACGGACGGCCGGCTTATGTGTCTCAGAGCACGACGTCTTCCTCTCGCCGCTTCCTTTATAAGGACAGGTGAAGGGCGTTTTTCTGAGTCTGACATCAGTTTAAACCAATTAAAAACACAAGCGGACTGCTGGAAACTCCTCTCACTCTGACTGGACCTCACGTGATGTTCGCTGTCATGGTAACGTTTACTCTCAGTGCTGCTCCACGCATGCGCGTCACTTTGCGTCGGATTACTTGTAGCGAGCATGTAAACGAAGATTTTCATGAGCCTGTTGAACAGAGAGAGAATAAACACCTCAGTCTGAGTCTGTAATCTGACTGTGTTCAATCAGACTGGCAAAGATCTGCAGGTAAACACAGCCGGTGATGGCTGATGAATTAGGCAGTCTATGGTTGAAGAGTGTTGTATTCCTATAATACTTTATCGACCCAAGCTGAAGACCACGATCTAACATGTCACCATATTAAAAATGCATGTTGCTTACCAAACAATAAGGGGCTCGTATCTGAATGGAGAAGCGTGGTGTCAAGAAGGGAACCTGGGACTGTACAGGAAACATCTCGACTCTGAAATCTTGCCTTATCTGTTTAGTCACATGACATGAGGGCCGAGTTTAGGACAGCAACTATTACTGAACAACGGTTTTCACGTTCGTAATCATACCCCCTGACTCCAGATAAGAAAACGGTATACAGACACATCCTATCTTGACAAAACTTCCTAAAGACTGTTCTGACTTTAAGACAACCCCAGTGTTGTTCCAGCTTCTGTTCTAATGGTCTGTTTCTGATGTTCTTGGGCAACTGTAATAGCATAGCTCAGTAATAGCATAATGACGTCCCTCTTAAAGAGAGAGCTGAGTGTGTGGCTGTATAGGAGAAGAAATGGCTTTAGAACAGTTGGCTACAGCATTAGGGGAGTAGAAACTAGGAAATGAAGTTGTTGTGTTACCTTTTCTGATTTCTGTCTACAGACCAGGCTGTGATCTGAACACCTCTGGGGAGCGTTTAACATCACTAGCTCTAGCACCAGAGCGAGTTCAACTTTCTGCACATTTTGGGGCAATATTTACAGTGTTGATGTGCTTCCACTGACTGAATAAGCCTGGAATGGCTGGGAAGTGCTGACCGTTTATTGCAAAAAATAAATAAATAAAATTGGTGACGCAAAAGGCCAACATGGAAATAGCAGCGCGCCAGCTTCAGGTAAACTCAGTGCAGTTACCACAGTGCAAAGCCCTCAGAGCTTTAACCCTTTGCATATGAAGAAACTGTTGTGGGCCAGAATGAAGTGAGGATCTTTCATTAACTTTCATGTATGATCCATATTTGTTGTGTGATCTATTAGTTTCACTGAGTTAGTGGACATTCGTCTGTAGCCTGCTGCAGTTAGTGCGGAGAGGTTCAAGGTTTGGTTACGTATTTGTAGAGCTGTTGAAAACAGCGGATTATGGTTCTGTGTGTACTGTATGACCTGTGTTACTGAACATTTGTCTTTCTTCTAATCTTATTGCCACAGGCGTTACTTGCTTATGATCCTGCTGTCTATCTGATTTAAATGTGCACAAAAAATCTCCTCCACCTCTCTGTGCTCCAACCAGAAAGCCAGAGTTAACCACAACTAAATTATAGTCCTTAGGTACTCCATCAGCATTGTTTGTATTAATTTTTTTTCGATGAAATATTTGCCTTTGTCAGTAAACTATCTTTGAGACGGGATGCTGTAGCTCTGCTTCCAGTGTGCAACATAGCGTAAAAGCCCTGGTTCTCAAAGACGGAGTTCAGATGCAAATCCTTGGCGATAAAAGTTGTGAATAGTCTGCAGTTCGCTTTGTCCTTTCAGAATTGGGTGGTTGGCAGCAACTACAACCGAGCAGAAAATGGGTCGGAACATGTAATATGGTGTTCCCCCTCAACTCCATAGAAGCCAAAGTGCTTCCATACGCTAACTCAGCGGTCTGTGGCTCTTTTATGGACCTGTTGTGGCTCCACATCAGACTTTGATTCCTAGGTAAAAATCAAATGATTCTCCTTTGCAGTAAAATGAAGCTCTGCTGGTTGTTCATAGTTTATTGTTAAATCTTAAACACTGGAATTAATTTAGCCTAGAGCTACTAGTTCTCCCAGCTAGTAGCTAATGACAAGACAAAGAGAGAGATTTAAGACAAACATTTGATCATCTGGAGACGAATTGGAGACATGTTTGCATTTTTATAATCGCTGGCTTCCTAAAACATTTAATCAACAGCAAGAAACTGAAATCAGTTTCTCATTCTCCAGCTTGTTCGAAATCGCCCATTCCACCTTAAATTAGTTGCATTCTCTCGCCTGAGGCACTATTTAAGGTGGAACTGGAGATTTTGAACGAGAAACTGACTTCAACCTTGTAAAAAGTAGGACATTTGAGACATTATAGAAACCTTTCTGCTCTTTTTGGAAATATTTCTTGCTGGTGAGGCAAGAAAAGCGGCTACAGCTTAAAGCAGAGCGAAGTCGGTCTACGTTTTGTTTATATTTTCAGCCTTTGCTAGGACTCTGTGTCTCCCAAGGTTGTTTTTTTGTTTGTTTTTTTTTTGTTGAAAAGACAAAGACTTAACATTTGGGTTGCTGACACTTGCACTAGCTTTTAATGTAGTGTGCACGCCACAGAGTGTCCGGACGCCGCAAATCCACACTGTGCAAAGTTCTGACTTGTGCGTTCGGTCAACTTTTATGTCATTCACTCTGTTAGAATTGATTTTTTTCCCCCACCCCTACATAATGCGCATGTTTTTAGGTCCCGTAATGATGTGTGACGGCTGGGCTGGGAGTTAGCAGCAAGTTTACGATAGAAAACGTCTCGCGTATCATGATGCAACAAAATTAGACTACACAGCATGTTTGATCAAAGTTTACTACAATGTAAACCACCGTAATAAAGAATGTGTGAGTGTCTGTGGCTGGAAAATGATCAATGAGCAACAGTTTTCACTGTGTTACAGATGACCTACAGCCAAGACTGTCACGGTCATGAAATTTGATCTGATTGTCATATAAATACCTGCAGTTAACAATTGAATTGGCTTTTCTCGCTCGTTATATGCATCTGTTGCCAAATTGGCTTATTGGCCATCTTGCTTCCTAGTTATGTGTACTTAGTAGCCAGAACTGGTAGTACTGTCAGATTGATTCACACACTGGTGGGCGAACACACACACACACACACACACACACACACACACACACACACAAAGCCCTGTCACACAGAATCATGTCAAGTAAAGCTTACATTTTTACTTTTGAGTGAAAATATAAGCAATTCCCTCGTTGTGCTTTCATATAGGCTTAAAATTGGCTGCATAACAAACAAATAACTTTAGAGCCACCCTCTAAATATTAAAATATTTTGCAGGTAGAAGTTAAAATTTAGTTTGAAGCTCCCATGATGTGTCTTAATGAATGCATTTACTATTTACCTTTTATTTACCTTTTATTTAAATCAACCCAACACACCCAGCTCCCGTTTAGCTTGTTGCAGCATTCTATGACTGAAATCCTAGAGCTGGAAAGGACTGCAGTTGGCTCAGATAATTATGATCATCTCAGATAATTGCAATTAGATGATTTATGTAGTAATTGTGATGGGCCTGCCGACAACACCGTAACATCTGTTTAGTTTAGCGGGGCATGAAGCAGCGCTGCAGACATGCTCAAAATTCCCATGACTAATCGCAGCTGGCTACTACCCAACACCTCACTTCAACCATGAATTGCATGCCTGTGAAAGTGACACTGACTTACTTTACACAACTTTTTTGAATACAAGAAGGTTCATACGAGCATTAACAAGCAGTATAGGAGGCTTACCAACCACTCCACTGCAGTCTACTGAATTAGTGAAAACTTGGTCTTTCCTGAATGTGTGATGCACTGAAGGGATACAGAACAGAGCTTTTTATACAAATAATAATAATAAATAGGGAGTAAACCCTGGTTATTAGCATTTACCATGTGCTGGATGGTGCATAATGTTGCACTCTGTAGCTTGAGTTACGCATTGTGAACATTTTTCCAGGTTCAGAGAGAGCATTGGAGAAGGTGGCAAGCAGCGATGCTGAACACGAGAAGCCTGAGAAGTAGTGCTGATGAGATGAGATGAGAGAAAATAACTACTAACTTCTTGTATGTTCTTCACTCTGACTCTGGTAGCTATCCGAAAGAGCTGAAAAACTGCTGAGTTTACTGCGAGAGCCAGTAAAGGTCTTGCATAATGCTAGCAATCTGGTTGTCCTGTCTAACTTCTTGGACCCCCTTAGAACTCTTGTTAGGTAGGTAGGTAGTTAGAAAGGATACTTGGTTCCACACAAACCAATGCTTTTAATATCGTTGTCAGGTTAGTTATCTTGTTTTAAGAAGAGGTTGCATGAGTATGAGACCAAGCAGCATAGGTAGTTTGGTGTGTGTTTATGGTGTGGATAACAAACACTGATGTAGCTGTGAAGACGAGGAGTTGTATAAATGTTTAGATATAGACGTCAGTGCAGAAATGGTAATCCCAACCATTATGCCTATTAATTTGATGTGAAATTACAATGTAGACCCTGATGAAGGCGAATGCAGCTAAACTGGTCAAGCAGTGATGTAAATTTGAAGAGTAGGTCTGTGGGGCTTACCTGTGTCAGTAGTGAGAAAGAGAGCTGGGAGTGCTGAAGCTGAGTGAACAGTAAATATCCAGTCCTAAAAATCCATGGAAAACCATGGAAATGGGTGTAGTGCGTTGTTGTTCATTTGCATAAAATTTGATCGTCAACGGTTGCACCACCTCCAGCCTTCATATGTTTCTCATATGCCTAGGAAAGGAAAATGACTTACCTGGTTGTTTACAGAAGACGGTCTATATTCGCTGCGCGTAACGTCACAAAGAAGGTGTAGAAACTGAAACCGTGGTTTCCAGTTTCAGTGGCTTTTTATCTGCGGTTGACAATTGAAGTTGCAGTTTGCCATCTAGTCAAGAATTCCTGTGAGGTTGTTAACCTTGTCGCACTAGACTTTCACTGGATTTTTGTATCACTACGTAAAATCGTGTTGGGAGGTGTTGCCATTAAATGTACATTTCATACGTTTTGTTAATGTTCTGCACTGCGTTGCTTAAGTCGGTTAACTTTATGTTGGTAAGGCCTAAGGCTGTCTGGAGTAGGATTTTGGGTTATGTGCAATAGGCTGTTGTCCAGCTATCAGCTATCGAGGATTATGGGGAATTAGTAGTTTTATGCATGTAAAGCAGCAGGACTGTCTGTTTAACTGGAGTAACTACGCATTAGACGAAAACATGTTAAAAGAAATCAGAAATGAGTGTCTTAAAGCTGTTTTCTTTACTGACTCGCGGTGCTGTTATCAGGGCATTTTTACGACACACGAAATGCATTTCATTTTTCAGAGACGTAATAAATTCAGACAAAATAGAACTTGTAATATCACGTATAAAAGCGGTTATAATAAACCTGTAACTGCATTTTTATTCAGTGTTCTGCAAATTGTATTGCACTAAATCCAGCTAAACAGGGCATCAGGTTATCTTTGACTATATACATGTTTCATTACAAAGCGGTGTTCTTTAAGCACCGACGTGTCCGTGATATGCTCAGAAAATCGCGTTGTGACCTAATTTATCCCAGTAACGGGAGGCGTATGGGTATGGGGGACGGGGCAGGGCCAGGGTGCTAAAGGTCAGCTCTGGGCTGTGAATCATGGTTTTTCTGTGCATATGTAAAAATGTCAAATGAAATCAGACCCTCTACACTGACCTATAAACGAACCAAGCTCCTAGACACTACGTCCTAATGTGGTATGAGTGCAGCGTGTTCTCGGTTCCTGTTGTGATTCCGTGGATTTGTGCGCTGTGAAAACGAAACGGCCACGGTCCGATTTGAATTTTGCTTTATGGTTAAAGAATCTGAAGGTTTAGCCTGCAGAGACGAGTCCTTCAGCATTTAGTGGGGGGCGTTAAAACAATACTACTGCAAAGAGTGGCTTTTTGTATGTTCTTATTGAGACAGCACCTCTGGCATGTTAGAGTTTAATTTTATGCCAGTAGGGCTTTGCTGACAGATGCGACTCTGTTCTCAGTGGTTGCTGTATTCTGGATGTCTCTGGGTTCGTCCTAGCTTGAGAGAATATTGTCTTCAGCTGTACATTTACAGCTGTTTTCTCTTTCTTTTAAAGAAAGACTGTAGATCAGGGCACTGAACAGTAAACTGGATTGTCGTGCTTGTTTTTTCATTGTAAAGCATAACTTACCCTGGACGAGTAGAGCTAACACTTTGTGTTCTTTCCCTTTCTAGGCTGTTCGCTGCTATGATTCTCTGATCCTGAAAGCTGAAGGAAAAGTCGATCCCGAGTTGTTCTGTCAGCTGGGTCACTTCAACCTCTTGCTGGAGGATTACCCAAAAGGTCAGCATTACAGGACACTTGTTTTAATGTCTGTAATTTTTATCATTCTTCCGTGACTCTTTTGTTTCTTTGTTGGAAAACATAAATCCTAAAGTTTCACAAGTTAAATGTAATAAATATAATTTTATTTTTTAACTTTTTTGGGGGGAATGTTGTTCTCTCTGTTCCAGCATTATCAGCATACCAGAGGTACTACAGTTTACAGTCGGACTACTGGAAGGTAAGCACCAATCTTTTAGTGTAACTCAAGGAGTTCATGCTCAAACAGCTTTTAGGGCTGCAAACTGATCAGTGGCGGAGATGCCGTTGGCAAACGGTGGCGTCACCGATGTAATTAGGTTCTGGTGTAGCTTAAAAGGTGGAATTCTCTCTGATTTTCCTGAAAGGGTTTCTTAAGGGAGCTTATATATCATGATGCACTTATTGAAAATGAATTTGTGCTTCTTTTTTTTCTTTTTTTTTTGGACGGGACTCTTATATTATATTTATAGTGGCTTTAAATTTGATGTTTGTCTCATAACTCGTTTTTAAACTCAGATGATTTGCCAACATTGGGAGATTTCAGTTGCGCTTTCACTTCAGCACTGAAGTGTGTTTTTGCTTGCGCACACTAGCGTGTGTGTGGTACTTTGGTTGTTCGAGTGAGGGAGAAATGAGAGTGTAGGTGTTTGTGGGCTTTGTTTTATAGTAATATGGCTCCTGTGGCTTTCCTGGTTAGTCATTCAGTGAACTGTCTCCAGTCGTTTCACACTTAAGCTTATGATTGTGTAAGTTTTTAATCACTTATACTCATTTGTGTGCAGTAATAGTTTTTCATTTAACTTTTATTAATTTTGGTTTAATTTGTTGTAGGACTAAACTGGTTCCATTACAGGAATATTTGAATCTCGAGATTTCCGCTTTTCAAGTGAATACTGCACAGTAAATTTGCTCTGAATGTCCGTTGGTAGGTGTTGCCATATCATGACTAGTACAGAAATGCGTTTAACAGGTACATCAAAGCGGTTGGCTTTAAAAATATACTTGATGCTCAGATGTAGTAATATCATTAATGACTAGTCTGTTGATTTGAATGGGGTTGCTTTGCAGCATTATCTGAGTATAGATCATGGAACTGTTTATTAAAGGAATGTAAAACTTGTCATTGTCTCAAAAGCTAATAATGAAGGTCTGAGATGAAGTTGTTGGCGTGCTATGCCAAATCTAAATGATAACAAAATTTAATGACTAAATTAAACCCTATATTTAATTGAAAACATACAAAGACAGTGAATCAGATGTTGAAACTGAGAAATTTTATTGTTTTTTTAATAAATGTATGCCTATTTTGAATTTGATGCCAACAACCCATTCCAAAAAAGTTAGGACGGACGCATATTTACTACGTTTCATCACCTCTTCTTTTAGCAGCACCCTGCAAGTGTTTGTGGAACTGAGGAGACCAGTTGCTGTAGGTCTGAATGTGATTTTTCTCATTCTTGTTTGATGCAGATTTCAGCTGCTCAACGTTTCGGGATCTCCTTTGTCATATTTTTCATTTTATAATGTGCCAGATGTTTTCAGTGGTGACAGTTCTGGACTGCAGGAAGGCCAGTTTAGCGCCCAGACCCCCCCTTTTAGTACAGAGCCGTGCTGCTGTAATACAAGCAGAGTGTGGTTTGTCATTGTCGTTCAGTATTAATGGTGCCTTCACAGGTGTGCACGTCACCCACACCATGTGCACTAATGCACTAATGCACCCCTATACAGTGATAAATACTGGCTTTTGAACAGTGCCCTGATGCAAAGGACACAGTGTCCACCATTTCCAAAAAGAGCTTCAGGTTTTGATTAGTCAAACCGCAGGACACTTTTCCACTTGACCTCAGTCCATTTTAAATGAGCTTGCATTTAAAGAAGGTGGCAGCATTTGTGGATCCTGCTTTTATATGGTTTCTTCTTAATTAGCATTTATGGATGCAGTGATGAACCATTTTCACAGTGTTTTTCAGGAGTTTATCTGAGCCCATGCAGTCATTTCCCCTACAGATTCATGTCTGTTTTTAATGCAGTGGCGTCTGAAGGCCCAGATGATGGCCAGCGCATACTGTTGTGTGGGTTTTTTTTTTTTTTGGCCTTGTCCCTTGCGTACAGTGATTTCTCCTAATTCTCTAAATCATTTAATGTTATTATGTACCGTGGATGATGAAAAGCAGAAGTTCTTTGCTGTTTTATCTTGAGAAACTGTATTCTTGAGTTGTTTCAGTATTTGCCTGCTCAGTCTTTCACCAAGTGGTGAACCCCTTCTCCACTTCTGAAAGACTCAGCCTCTCTGGGATGATTTTTCCCTTTTACTTTCTTCCCTTCATTACACAACTTTACCTGCCTTCTGTTGCCCCTGTCCCAACACTTTTGGAACATGTTGCTGTTCCATATTTTTTCCACAAAACAAAGTTTCAGCATTTGATGCGTTGTCTTTAAAGCATTTTCAGTTAAATATAGGGTTTAAATGATTTGCACATTATTGCATTTCGTTTTTCACAGCATGCCAACTTTTTTGGAAATGGGGTTGTATAATAGCAATAATATTCGAGGCCTTGCTGTACAGTCAGATATTTGGCGCCAGTACTCCCTGGTGTCACAGCAGTCTAAATATTTGCCCTGCCGTTGAAAAACGCTCAGTTCGATTCCCAGCAATGCTACAGCCAACTGTACCCAGGATTCCAAGAGAGCATAATTGGCCTTGTGCTCTTTGAACGGCCCTCCCTGTTCACCACCACTCAGTAATGCATACCCCCACAGGTGTATGGTAACTGATGTAACGAGCATTCTCCTCAAAGTGCCCATTAGTGAGGAGTTGGTGGCAGTTTGAAAAGTTCCCTTCATCAGCGAAGGCGTGTGGAGCCTTTCACCCTCCCTTTGTAGCCTCGTATTGCTGTGGTACTCTCTTGCTTTTGCTAGGGTGTTTCTTCTTTTGTTTCTGCCCTAAAACTGATTGGGGAGCAGACACCACAATCCATCCAGGGGCCAAACTTGCACGATCTGCCTAAAACCTCCCTAACGAAGCAAGTTAAATGACACCTGGTGGTGCTGCTATGGAGCAGTTTTTCAGATTTTAGCCAGTATCTCCTGAGCCATAAGAGAGAGCCTGAAGGTTTGTTGTGCCTTATACTTTGCATTATGACGAAGTTATACAATAGAACATAGAAATTTTAAGGTCTGCCCAAAAAGTCTGAAGATGATTGCCGAGAAATGTATTTTTGTGTGTTTGAACTCGTCTGAGTTTTGTCAAGATACCCACACAGTGTTGGCCTACAAGAGCCTAATGGTCAATTATTATTTAAAAATTTGAATATTTGTAAACATGTATGCCAAGTGCTGAATTTGTCTGTTCTGGATTGAACTTAATTCACAAATATGGCTACAGATCAGGATTGCTTTGGTCAGTTCTCATGAAAATCCTACACCCCACATGATCCTGAGGCTGCTGTTGGCCAATAAGCAGTCATTTCGCATCATACCTTCCAAATACAAGGTTTCTTGTCATTTTTCTGCTGTTTAAAGTGTTAAATTAACCTCATTGTGTGTATTTTTCAAAACTACATGGAAGATACGGCAGTTTTAGTTAAACCCATCTTGGTCACAGAATCGGTTGTTATTTTTCCAGCCACAAGAGGGCGCTTCAGCAATTACTGCAAATTGTAGTCTTCAAATATACGTTCATAATCTTTACCATAGACACCTTTTGGTGCAGTTCCTGAATCTTTTATATTCCACTAAGCCTGACAGTTCTGCAAATACAAGTGTTTCCAAACACCTTTTTACAGCAAATCATTCAGGTTGAAAAGGTTTTTTTTTTTACTCCTTCCTGGATTTTTATAGCATCCAGATGCCATAAATTTGCCAGTGATTCCCTGATAGTGGATTGATTCATGTGCAACAGTTCAATTGAAGTTGGGCTTAAATGGACCTCAGCTGGCCCTGCAATACTCACTCTAGTACTAATAAACTAAAATCTCATGTTCTCTCTAAGATCAAAGTAGGAAAACTATAATGGTTTCAAACAACGCATCTCATAAAGACTAAAATCTTTGCCAATACCTGTTCCTAAAGTACATAGAAAATCAGGCAAATATGTTTGAATCCATCATAACTAAATTTAAAATATATATATTTTTGCAGTACTGTATCCAATCGCTAAAAAACGTAGACGTCATGCATCTTACTGTATAGTGCTGCTGGAGTTTTTAAACACTGTGTCCATTCACTGTCCGCTCTATTAAAAACCTTATCAATCCACCTTGTATATGTAAAGTTGGAGACTTGTGCTCACAGCTCATCTGCTGCTGCAGTGTTTGGGTTGGTCATCCTCTAGTCCTTCATCAGTGGTCACCGAATGCTGTTCACTGGACGCTGTTGGCTGGATATCTTTGGTGGACTGTTCTCAGTCCAGCAGCGACACTGAGGTGTTTAAAAACTCCAGCAGCACTGAGGTGTCTGATCCGCTCAGACCAGCGCAACACACACAAACACACCACCACATCAGCCTTACTGCAGTGCAGAGAATGATCCACCGCCCAAACAGTACCTGCTCTGTGAGGGTCCATGGGGGTCCTGACCACTGAAGAACAGGGTAACAGAGTATCAGAGAAACAGATGGACTACAGTCTGTAACTGTAGAACTACAGAGAGCAGCTATACAGTAAGTGGAGCTGATAAGATGGACAGTGAGGGTAGAAACAAGGAGGTGGTCATGATGTTACGCCTGATTGGTGTAAGCCATTGATTTATTTAGGCACAATGATGAAGTTGACTTCTTGTAATAGTGTAGCAATTACAGCAGTATCCTCGGGTGCTGGAACGCAACTACTGCTCGATTTAAGATAAAACAGGAAAATTAGAACAAGAAACTGGCCAATAAAAGCTGATTTCAGGTTACTCATTTAAGCAGAAGGAGTTACACACTGTAGTACAACCACTCATTAACATTAGTTGTGGGTAACCTAATTTAGCTGCAAGTGATGTTGCCAGAGAGAGTTGTGATGAACAAGGGATAAAAGAGAGGGATATATATATATATATATATATATATATATATATATATATATATATATATATATATATATATATATATATATATATGCGCGCTAGAACTGCTACACTGCTTGGCCTACACCACTCTTCTACCGTAACATGAAATGTAGGCAAATCATGACTACAGACTTTCAAGTTACTGTAGCGAAAGTAGGATGTCGCTGACATGGAGTGTTGCAGGCTTATTAAGGCTAAATAGAGAAGTGATGGGGATATTTATCATTGTTTAAGTAATGCGTTTGATATTTCACATGGCAAATATCAACTTCAGACGAATGCTGGTGTCCTCTTTCATTGGGCGCTCTTTCGCTCTGCTTGGGCCAGCTGATCGTTGTGATTTATGGCATCCCAAAAGGGGAGTTGGGGAGAGTATTCTGATGGACAGACTTATCAGCGTGCAGGCTTATCGGTCAGGCTCTCATTTGTGTCTTTAGCTGCTGCGATTTGTATGCTGATGTATGTACAAGGTAATTCTGTGTGGATCAGGTGCTCATGTATGTTTTTAGACTTTAATACATGCAGCGCTTAATATTCATTGTTTTCTTTCTTTTTCAGAATGCTGCCTTTTTATATGGCCTTGGTATGGTTTACTTCCATTACAATGCATTTCAGTGGTAAGTATTTATTATGCAGTTCAATTGAAATTTTCCTCCCTCCTCCCACCACCAATTAAATTATTTCATTGACAAAGTGCCTCTGTGCCTTTTAATAGCTGTGGAAAGGAAAAGCTTTTTTTACTTGGTTTTCTACTCCTTACCCAAGAAACTACCCAACTGCTCAAAGACATCTTATTTCTAACAAGAGAAATAACCTCTCTTATTGTATCTTTACTTACTTTTACTTTCTTTACTTATTTTAAGAAGTAAAAACACCCATGTTGTTGCTTGAGGTCTTGTCACATGAAATAATTTGATTTGTGTTAGAACGTCTTTAATGTTATTTGTGCTCCGTCCTGCTTAGAGCTGGTTGTATGAGAAAACAATTGTGATGAAATATTTTAAAATATATAAGAGTAAATTGTGACGAGGATAAAGTGGATGCCTGCTGGCTTCTGCGCTATTCCTTTACTGGTTAACACTTCTTACGCTCATTTGATGTAGTGTTTCCTTTTGATGCTGCTAAGCACTGCGATTTGTGGCAATGTTTGCAGGTCTAGCCACCCGTCATTTTTGTCAATGAAGGGGGCGCAAGTCTAATCTGGGTGATCTGCCCCCCTTTATAGTTTAATTCCAGATTAACTGCATCAGGTGTATTACAGTACAGGTGAAGGTGAGCTCTCTAGGGGCTTCATTGTTAAATGGTGCATACACACTAAAACAGGTCTGAAGGTTTGCATTCAAACTTCCATGCAAATTGTGGGATTTATTAAGTGTGTGTGTGTGTGTGTGTGTGTGTGTGTGTGTGTGTGTGTGTGTGTGTGTGTGTGTGTTGATGAAAGCTGTGTAGGGCATGTATGAACACGTGTAACTTCGGTGTATCTTAAACACCAAATGTGAAAAATGCGACATTATTCGCTCTGTTTGACTTTGAACTTCCACAGGTGACAAAGTCAGTGACCAGTCACAGTCATCTCTGTAGCCTTGATGACAACTAATAACTTTTTCACAAATGCTGAAAGGATCAGAATCAGACAGCTCAAACTAGGCCCAATTACGGAGTTACACTTGAACTTTTCCAAAATGGACAGGCCACTTACCGTTGTGTTCAGCTGGGATCAAAGAATCAGTTTTTGTCTATTTGCTGTGCTGCGTTTATTGTGAAGCTGCATTTCCAAAATTGTGTGTGTAAAGAACTAACACACTTTACTAATACATGCTGAAATGCATGCGGTGCTTTTTACTGTTTTCTTTGCTTTCCATTGGATTTGAACTTTTTCTCACTGCTCAGTAGGTTAATTGATGTTGGTATGCTACTGTTTAATGTTTCAGTTCTTGGAGCTTTAAGGTTTTGATTGTAGGCTTTGATATACACTATTTTCATGAGTATATGCTCGTCTGCCTTCACAAGCGTTAAGTTCCTTTCACTGGAACTAAGGGGCCGAGCCCAACTCCTGCAAAACAACCCCACACCATGATCCCCCCTCCACCAAACTTTACACTTGGTACAGTGCAGTCTGACAGTTAAAGTCCAGTGGCGGCGCTTTACTCCACTGCATTCCACGCTTTGCATTGCGCTTGGTGATGTAAGGCTTGGATGCAGCTGCTCAGCCATGGAAACCCATTCCATGAAGCTCTCTACGCTGTTCTTGAGCTGATCTGAAGGCCACATGAAATTTGGAGGTCTGTAGTGATTGACTCTGCAGAAAGTCGGTGCACTATGCCCCTCAGCATCCGCTGACCCCGCTCTGTCATTTTACATGGCCGACCACTTCGTGGCTGAGCTGCTGTCGTTCCCAATCGCTTCCACTTTGTTTTAATACCACTGACAGTGGACTGTGGAATATTTAGTAATGAGGAAATTTCACGACTGGACTTGCTGCACAGGTGGCGTCCGATCACGGCACCACGCTGGAATTCACTGAGCTCCTGAGAGCGACCCATTCTTTCACTAATGTCTGTAGAAGCAGTCTGCAGGCCTAGGGACTCGGCTTTATACACCTGTGGCCATGGAAGTGACTGGAACACCTGAATTCAATTAGTGAATACTTTTGGCAATATAGTGTAGCTCGGCGAGCAGAGAGGCAAGCATGATCACCAAACCAGAGAAGCCCAGCTGTTTGTGTGAAGGTAGCTATGCCCCATCTGCAATTTCATTTGAGCTTTTACCATCAAGCCTCAGACATTTTTCTTCACTTTCTTTTCTTCGGGTGTCAACGTGAGAACCACCACCTCACACATTCCAGATGTTCCTTGGTGTCGTGATGGGACACTTGCCATTTATGAAGTAATTTGCTTTGACCATTAATGGTTAGTTTTGGTGCATAACATAGGGAGGTATTTTACATATGCTATTTATTTATTTATGAAAGGATGTGATTTATAAAAAGGATACCGTGTGCAGGCATGCGTTTTAAAGGTTTCATCCAAATCCAGGTGTTTTTGCTTCATGTCCTGGTGTTTTTGCAGACACACTTTCACTTTGGGATCCATGAAGTATTTTAACAGTGAGGCTCCAGGGTAGCAGATCACTAGGACCGAACTAGTGTCGCTCTGGCATATATAGAGTAATACAATTTGATGTGTTTGGTTATAGCAGCCTTTTGTGATGTGCCCATCATAAACTTACAGTAATAATTAATGACTCCCTAATGCGTGAAATAGAAAAAATGTCTTTCAGTGAAAAATTCAAATGGCACAGAGCTCTGCCTACTGCTCCCGTCTGTGGCTCAGCCGTGATGGCACACAGGCAGCGCGAGT